>NC_046660.1:3895735-3907559 GCF_010883055.1 Belonocnema kinseyi | reverse complement strand
TTGAGGATTTCAACATTTCTTTCGACATCCCATTCTCTTATTTCAGATTTCTACTTCACTTTTCAGAAAAGCTGAAGCTCAGTTTTTAAGAATAACCAATATTTTTTTATGTAAGGCATAGGATTAATATTATAATTAGTCAGTTAACCTGAATGTCACATATTATATAAAATAACAATTTAAAAAAAACCAATGTATTTCCATTTACTATTATGAATAGTACAATCGATTTCTGATTAATATCAGAGTGTCTAATGTGAGTTGGATTATTTGAAATTCTCGTTTTTTCCCGGTCAATTTTTACAGGGAAATTTATTATGATTCTAAATTTCAACACAAAAATGTTCTTTCCTACAGTTTATATTATAATTCTTTGAAGAAATTCCCCGTTCCAAGGGAAAATTATAATTTTTTAATGAAATTTCCTGTTTCAAACTCAAATTGTAATTCTTTAGATGAATTATCTCTACTCATGGTAAAAATTATATCTATATATGAAAATTTCATGTCACAAACCCAAAATTATGTATAATTCTGAACTATTTCCTGACTCATAGCCGAAATTATAATTTTTTACTGAAATCCATCATCCAAAGTTGAAATTATTATTCTTTATGGAAATTATCCTGTCCTTTTTCCAAAATTTGGAACAGGGATGTTTCAAATTACGATGACTTCCGATTTGGAACAGGAATTTTTTCTAAATTCCCACGTCGAAAATTCCCTGTTTCCCCAAATCAAATTATAATTCTTTCTACGAAAACTTCTTGTCCTAAAATAAAAATCATCAATCTTTACCGAAATCCCCAAGTCGACTTCAGAACTATAATTTTCTTTTTAGAAAATTGACTGTTCACAAGAGATAATTCTAATTCTTTGCGGAAATTGACTAGCCAAAGCTCAAAGTTTATATTTCTTTAATGATGTGAGAATATGATTTTTCTCAGAGTCCCTGTTCCAACTCAGAATTGGAGTAATGGAATTTAGGGAACCACTTTTATTTTGCATAGCAGTATGCAATCCAGAGAGAAATCCCGATCACTGGATCACGTTTGTGGTGATTTTCCGGTGAGCAAAATGCACGATTTTTCCGGTCAGACATAGGCACTCGGAAAATGTGATCTTTTGTACATGCAGACAGCTCTAATAATTCAATTACAAACGCATCCTTGTACTTTTGCTGCAAATATCTCGAAAAAGGTATCGCTAAAATAAGTTCCTGCACTGAAAGCGACAGCTCTCAAAACGGTGTTCTCCATGTGTGACTTCGTACAGCCGGGGCGTCAAGGTCAACACGAACCCACATGATACGCATGAAGCATATATGTACTGCTACTGCTCGTTTGAGTGACTTATAAAAACAATTGGAAGCACTGGCGCACTGCGAGTGTGTACATACATGTAGAGCTGTAGCTGTATAAAACCCGCTGGATTTCGCCCACACAAATGTATTCACGTCAATATAGATACATGTACACACGATACTCATTTACACATGGTGCTATGAAGCATATAAACGAGCCTGAGCCTTCCTATGGCGCATTACGAATCCGAAATTGGGCGACTTGATATATTTTTTCCAAAAAGACTTATTGAATATCGTCGGTCTACAGTTGTACCAAGTTGCTCAGTCATGTTTAATTCAATAAGATACACTGTAAAGTACCTATCCTCGAAGGTGAGTAAGCTGTGAACATTTTAATTGTTCCAAAAATGACCGAAGCAACAAATTTCACACCGATGATTTTCGGTGTCTAGAGCCTAATATAGAATAATGCAAACTATCACTCTGTTGAGCTTTTACTGAAAATGTTCATTTTTGAATAGTTATACATTAAAAATGCTTTTCAGGCATAGCATACTATAAATCTGAGAAAAAGTAAAATTTGGTGCATCATATATATATTATCACGGAAAGAAGTATATCGTTTAATCTATCACTATGGGAGCTGGTAGCCCGGCTTTTCGTATGCATTTTCCCCTGAATTTTGTGAGTCTTGACAGTTTTATATGATTACTCCTGCAAGGTGAATTATTAACTTCAACTACTTCAGATAGTAAGGTTGACTGAATTCTAGGAAAACCAGGCCACCAGCTTTTATATAGATTCAACGATCCACTTTACGCCATATCCAAAACTAATTTTTCACATCAGCTAAAATACATTCATAATAATATTAAAATTTGTGTTAACATGCTCTTGATTAAACATTATTTTTTACGAATAAACTTATACTGAAATTTAACAACAATTTATTATAGTATAATATGGTTAAACTTTAAACCTCATTTTCTGAGTTTGACAGTTGAGGGACATGACGCAGTATAACTTTGGGGCCACGATATATACCCGATTGACACAGCACTTTCTACCTGCGCTTCTGATTTTATGACCCTCGATTTACTCAGAGCTCTCCCGCGCTGTCGATTAAACCGAGGTTTCAGTGTAATGCAATCTGTAAGCTGATGTAAGACTTTTATCAACAAATGTTACTGCATACAATTTTAAGGAAGAATTTGGACTATAGTGATGCACGACAAGACGACGCTGAACTGCAAATGAAGCACTCGAAGTGAAACTTTTTAATTTAAAACTTTGAAAATTGAAGTTTAAAAGTTGCTTCATTCAACTATTTTGTATTGAAATGCTCAATAATCTGCACGTGTAAAATAGATGCTACTAACGCATTTCATCTGAAATTTTTTTATGAAATTCAGTTAAACTGTCAAATTCAAAATTTTTAACTTTTACAAATTATAGAGGTCCAAGATTAAGATCCAAACATATATATCTACGTTATTATTTTCAATGCTTTAAAAGTTGAAGAAGCAATCAATGAATTTAAAAATGTTCAAAACTATACGATTTTAAGCAATTTTAAATTCTAATTCCAGCTCAGAATTGGTTGAATACTTCCTGTTGAAATCCAGAATTTTCATTATTTTCGAAAATTCTCCATTTCAACTAATTTGTAAGAATTAGATTTTTTTGTAAAATTCTCGGCCCCAATTCATAATTTTAATTATTTCGAAAATACCTCGTTTCAACACAGAATAACCATTTTGTTTGAAAAATTCAATTTTCCATTGACAATTGTTTTTCTCCGAGATAAATTCCAACTCCGCCTCAGAATTGATTAATAATTGAAAATTTCCAGTTCAAATCCAGAATTTTAATTATTTTTAAAAATCCTCCATTCCAACTAAGAATTAGAATTTTTCTGAAAAATTTCCTGTCCCAATTAATAATTTTAATTTTTTTTTCGAAAATTTCCCGTTTCAACTTAAAATTCATTCTTTTAAAAAAATTCCCTGTTCCAGCTCGCAATTTATCTAAAAAATTTAAATTATCTCTTCCAAGGCAAATTATCATTTTTTTGGATAAATACCAGTTTTAACTCAGAATTGGTTAAAATTTGAAAATACCCGAGTTCCAACTCAGAATTATTATTATTCTGGATAAATTTCAGTCCCAACTATAAATTTATAAAAAATTGAAAATTTCCTGTTCAAATTACAAGTTAAATTATTTGTATTTGAAATAGTTTAAAAATCCTTAAAATACTTCGGAATTTTATTTCAAAATCTTGAAACATCTATATGTTGTTTAACATTTTTTCAAGTTAATTTTTTTCTTAATGCTGCCAAATTAAAGACATTTTCTTAAAATTTTCTAGATTCATTTTTGACAATTTTGTAAATCATTTTAAATATACTCTCAAAACTAGTTTAATCAAATAAAAAATTATTTTCAATTTTCCTAGGAAATGGTTTTTCTGCTTCGGAAGTCTGTCGAAATTCTTAAAAAGCTTTTAATTTTTTGTTCTACATCTGCCAACGTCTATATTTGGTTTTAAATTAGGCCATGGACTATTTGCACCGAAACTTTGGTACGAATAGTAAGATTTTGTAGACACTTCGTTTAAATTATTTGAAATCATTTCAAATTTTTAAGTAATTTTGAATTTTTTTCAAATATTTTAAATATCTCTTCAACTGACTTGAATTTTTTCTAAGAATAATATGTATTCAATGGTTACTTATACATATTTTGAATATTTAATTTATATTTACTGAATTTAAATAGTCTTTCTTAACTAAAAAGTGGCATGGCTTACAAATGGAATATTTTAGATTGAAATTATATTTGAAATTTATTAAAAGTCTTTGATAATAAATATATTATTTTTAAGTTCTTTTAAAATTAAATAGTTAAATTTTTTAACGTTAAAATCTGAAATTATCCAATTGTTAACTGATTCCGAATTATTTTCAACAAACAATTATAATTTATTTTTGAAATTTTAAAGTACAATTCAATTTAAAAATCATTCATTAATTTATATTCACAGTTGATCATCTAAAAAAAATTTTTAATAAAAAATCTTCTATCATAAACGCTTCTAATTTTTAATTGTTTAAACCTTTAAAACTGCATTTTTAAATACTTTAAAATGAAATGTACTATTAAAAACAAAAAATGCAAAATTTTAAAAATGAAAGATTTTCGAATTACGCATTCTAAGCTGAATGATATCGTATTTGAAAAATATTACATTTAAAATAATTAGTAAAAAAAACGGTCAAAATTAAAGTTAGGATATTTTTTTCTTAATTTGTAAATTTACCGGTCAAAAAATAAATTCCCGGTCTGCCGGTCCAGCCTCCACCCTGATATTTGGTTTTATAGAAGGCATGTATGAACACGCTAGTCACACGTCAAGTGTGCTATGTCAATTACACCGGATAGAAAAATTTTGGGTTGATCCTAGCATATGTTTTGATTAATTCAAGTAAACATTTTAATTTATCGAAGAAAATTTTTTATAGTGGATTTAAATCAGTGTTTTTGTTCGCTTAAGTAATCATTCACAAAAAAGTTCTGATTTAAGTGTTACTGAAGTCACAGCTGATAATAAAATTTCTAGTTACCACTTTAACCAGAAATTCTGGTCAATATGTCTAGAAATTTCTGGTTAATTAACTCTGGCTGAATACTTTTTTTGCGATTAAAACCATTCTGGATATTATTTCTGGTAACGGAATTTGAGCCATCGTGTATCAGATTCCATGATAAATCTGTCTTTTGTCCCATGTCATGTTGCTGGACGTGTCAAGTGACGCTTTATCGTAATCTCCACTTCTCGAAAAATCGCGATTTCTTTAATGTATTTTTAATTATGCAAGTACGAATAATTACAGTGAACCGTGAATTTAAAGTTTCTATAAGTCAAAGCTGCGCGTTTTCTGTTTAGACAGCGCAGTGATACAGCAATGCTTCCAAAAAACGCAAATATTTTTCAAATGCCTTCGAAAAATGTTACTACTGCAAAAACTAATGAAAAAAGTGAATTTACCAGAATTTTAGTAATGACACAGTAATATAAGAGCACATATGCTCTTATATATATATTATAAATGTAATGAATATATTATAAAAGTAATGACACAGTAATATAAGAGCATATATGCTCTTATATTACTTTGTCATTACTAAAATTCTAGTAAATTCACTTTTTTTATTAGTTTTTGCAGTAGTAACATTTTTCGAAGGCATTTGAAAAATATTTGCGTTTTTTGGAAGCATTGCTGTATCACTGCGCTGTCTAAACAGAAAACGCGCAGCTTTGACTTATAGAAACTTTAAATTCACGGTTCACTGTAATTATTCGTACTAAGATACCGAAAACAATAGTCTAAACAAATTCTGATTTTTGAAAATTAGTGTCATCCACTTATTTCAATATTAAATACATGGATTTATTATTTTGGAAATCTGGTATACAATATATACCTCGCAGAAAATCGCGCTAAATCCTTACAAATCTTTGTAAATCCTATGAATCCCTTAAATCCGATGAAGAGCGTAGAAGTGCCTCATAAATTTAATCTATTTATTTAATCAAGTTTTGTATCAATCCGTTGGAATCCCTTGAAATCTTTGAAATGTCAGTGATATCCTGCAAGGCAATTAAAAAAACTTTTTAAATTTTCTGAAATATTACGACATTCTCTGAGGTTTTGAAAAAATCTTCGCGTTCAGTAAATGATATATGAAATGTATACTGAAAAAAAAAACATTTGTTAACATCTGCTGCCCTTTACTTTGCCGAACTTTTAAAAGCCGTGTGTTCGTATTTTTAGAAAACGATTATATTCTAAAACTTATGTAATTTGTGTCCAATCGAACAATTTCATGAGAACAATTTTTAAATATATTTAATTCTAATGAAAATTTCTATTACACTTAAAAATTTTAGAAAACATTATTTTTCAACATTTTATAATCATTTTAATTTTCATATAATCAAATCAATTTTTAATTAGGATCGTGAAAGGTCACTTGAAATTATTTTTCAATTTTGTTGAATACAATATTTTTATTTTTATTATTACGATTACAATTAAAAATCATTCAATTTGAATTTGAAATATTTTCAAGAAAAAAGCAATTTAGAAGCTGCATGAAAATATTCCGAATAATCTTTTCAACCTGCATCTATTTCATACAAAAGAAAAGTATCTGCCGAAATACATTGGAAAATAAAACTCTCTCTTCAATTCTGAACTCTTTAGAAAAAGGCAGTGATCCTATTCTTTAGTTTTAATGGAGAAAAAATCGAGTTCGTCTTTCACTATTCCAAACAAAACAAAAATGAATTTTAACACTTTTTATATTACTTCAGTTACATTTAAGTGATTCTGAAGACGGACCTTAAACAGGGGAATCTCCAAGGTGTACAGACAAGACAACCATTCTACTTTATTAGAGTGAAGAGATTATTTTTAAATTAAGCAAATTAAAAAAAGTTAAATCAGTAATAATTATGTAAGTTTAAAAAAACACGTTCACTACTTACGGCAGAGTATTCTACTTTTGAATGAACTAATTTTAAAAAAAAGTTAAGACAAAGAATTGCCTACATTTCGGATAAATTCTAATGACTGGAGGCGAATGAATTATTTTCGAAGATATGGGACTCAGTTGGAAAGATGTGCATATAAATATCGGATTTAAAAGTGGCCAGACTGATTTGAATTCATAGAGTCAGACGGATTAAGATGGATTAATTTTCATTCCGTTTGAATGCGAAACTTGCACGATACATATTACTTAGACTACAAGTATAGTAAAATCGTTGCAGAGATTTTAAACCGTGCAGCCAGATATGTACACTGCAGGATTGATTTGCATTCCTTGATGCAGTCAGCACGCTTTTCGCTTTTCATTTTCTGCTTAATCGAAAAATATGTTTGACATTAAATAATAATGTAGGCTATTCAATTAATTAAATGCGAGATGAATAATGCTGTTTATCTTGTTTGTCTTAAAGAACCGACACACATTCTAATTTAAATTTATCAGTAGAATTCATTACTGAATTTAATACGGATAAGTCTCTCTAACTCATACTTATTGAGAAGATTATCACAGAAAATTATAATTATAATTATGTATATCAATTAGAGTGACCATTGGACTCAACTGCTGACAATTTATTACGACTCTAATTGGGTAATTTTGCAGTGTAATGATCGAATTGAGCACTGTATTGTGGTATTGTTTTCCAGCTAGCACACAGTGTTATGAGATGCACATGAAAAGTGGGAGATCATGCCGACGAAAGGAATGAAAAATTCTTTTTTCTTGCTCAAAGGGTTGACTCTCAAATGATTTTTCAAAATTCACTTTCTCGTTGATTTAACCACTACTTATTGTTAGCATAATTACGAAAGAGCACTTCATGAAGTGTGAAGACGTATTTGACGTTTCTAATTATTCTAATTGAAGACGACCTTTACACGATCCTCGGATCATGAGGAAATTGAATATTCCGTGTAAAAAAGCCGACAACTCTCAATTAAACATACATAGTTTGGAGTCTCTTTCGACTGTACATTGGAAAAAAAATTTACTGGGTTCAAAGAAATGCAGTACTGAATACGTACAATCAAATATTTTTTTGATCTAACAGGGTGTCTAGCGATTCTTAGGAACAAAATTCAAGGTATTTTCCAGGTTTTTCAGGTGAAAAAAATCAAGTTTTCCCAGTGCTCCTTTTTTATATCAAACTATAAAATAACCGTTTGTTATAAATTTAGAAAAATTAGCCCATTAATTTTTTTATTGGCCAACAATTTCTAAAGAAAGCAGAACCACACATAAACAAATTCTCATTTTTTTACGAACGTGAGTCGTCTTTGTGAAATCTGTGGGAATATTTTTTAATCTTTGTAAAATCTTTGACGCAATTAATATCTTTAAAAAGTTTCGAAATCTTTTGAAGTATTTAAAATCTTTATAAGATATTGAAATTTTACGAAATCTCTTAAACATTTGTGAAATCTTTTTTATTCCTTTAAAATCACTGGAATATTTGAAATTTTTTTGTATCTTCTAAAAAATTTGAAATTGTTTAACACCTTTAAAATTTTTACACCCTTGTTGAAAACTTTGAAACTTTTGAATTCTTTTAAATTCTTATGAATTTTTAAAAATATTTATGAAATTTTTCTGACACCTTTCGGATTCATTTACAATCATTAAAGCATTCAAATAATTGTGAAATCTTCTTAAAAATTCGAAATCGTTTAAAATCTTTGAAATCTGGAGTACTGTTCCCTTGTCGAAATCCTTTAAATCTTTTTAAATCCATACGAATTCTTTATGATTTTTTTTTTATTTCCGAAATCTTTTGAAATCCTTATAAGCTTTTAAAATCGTTTGCGAAATCTTTCTGAAACCTTTTGTATTTGTTTAAAGTCATTAAAACATTCCAAATCCGTTTTAAATTTTCAAAAAAATGTCAAATCTTTATTAAATCTTTCTTTAATCTTTGAGGTGTTTTTGAATCTTTCAAATTTGGTGCACTTTTTGAAATCTTGAACATTCTTGAAATCTTTTGAAATCACTGGATTATTTAAAATCTTTTGAAATGTTCAAACAAATTTGAAATCGTTTAAAATCTTTGTTAAAATCTTTCAAATTCCTGAAATCTTTTGAAATCGTTGTGAACTTTTAATATATTTAGCATTCTATATTGGCACAGGAAAAATTAAAAACGTAGAGAATTATTCACAGTATAAAACAATGTATAAAACAATTGGTGCAGTCTACAAAAAGTGCCTTGAAATGTCTTTATTTATTCTGAAATGAACAAAAGGTAAGTTATATCTCGATAAATAAAAAACTTTTCAGTAGCAAGATTTATTCTACACGAGGTGTTTATTTCACAATAGACTCAAAGATTTGAATTACTCTTCGCACTTCAATAAAAGAACTGTTTTAAAAGCGAAAAAACAACTTTAAATGTTCCGGTAATAAGCGTTGAATAGAGAAAAATTAATATTTTCACAATTCAGCGTGAGAGTGAAGATTATTCTATTCTTTTGAATGTGCAATTTTATCCATTTGTCTGAAATTTCATTGTAAGAATAGGATATCACCGAAAGTTATTATTTTCTATTTCCATAGTGACAATCGGTTCACAAAATATGTTTAATAAATTGTTTTGTATCCCTCACGTGGAATATAAGTTTTCAAATTTCAATTGTAATCAATTCAAGTCTGTCTCTCCAGAGTTACAATTATTTTAATTCCCACATCGTCCATTATTACATATTTTAATACGTTTTAACCAAAATTATTACTATAAAAGTATATATCAATTTAAATATTTTCTTCATTTGTAAGTTATAAAACGATTAATTAATAAAAAAAAATAGGTTAAATCAATTCTTCCGTTAAATTTTACTAAGTTGATTGAGAGGATTTGCAATTTTTCTTTTCCCGTTTGAGGATTTTTATTTTTAGACGGAGGAAAAATCGCGTATTCACAGGAATACAAATTCTCAATTCTTCTGAATTCAGCGCTTATTACCGGAATGGTCAAATTTGCAACCTCGTGAATCCAAATGAATGTTGCTTTTCTGGCGTTAATGTTTGAATTTAGATGAATCTCAAATATTTCTAGCTCACTGCAGTCAATTTTAATCCTATAACGCTCAAATCAATTTGATTTATTCCGGAAAGTAAATAATCTAAATTTTAATACAAATAAATTATTTTTTACTAAAACGCATTGAAGGCAAATCCGAACAAAATTATTCCTACTCCTGCTGACGTCAAATTCAAAAACACATTGAGAGTAATAGAATGTCACCGTGTCATATTCGAAATCACGTAAATTCATTTCAGTACACACCTTCCTACGTGGATTTTCTTTGTCTGTAAGAATTCTTTAAAAAGTGCGACACGCCTAAATACGTGCTAATTTGAAGGTGCCTATGGTATTTTATCTCGCCGATTTTTTTCAGAAGAATTACAGGTCGTTTACTGAAAAATCTTTTTAAAATTTGTTGCAGAATTTATTTGATTAGCTCCCGCTTGTACACAAACACCCAACAAATTTTGGGAGTTTGTGTAAAAATTTGCTTCCACATTAAAATGAATACGTTCAAATTACTCATATTTTGAAGTCAATTACTCCACTTTTGCCCACTTTCGATACGAATATCATTTTATCAAAAACCAGTCTGCTCAAAATCAAAATAATTATATGTTTGTATTATTTGGAGGTTAGCCGTTTTTCGAAGACACACATTGCGAGTTCACTGAAAAATTACTTTCGATATACATTGCTTGAAAATCAATTACAACCATATAAATCAGTGCTTAAACCTTAATTTTATTGCTGTAAACAGATTAATGCAAGTAATTATAAATTATATCTGTATAATTAAGGCAGCAGGTTTCACACTGTATCAAAAATAGGTATATTCGCACACATCAGTCCGATTCAAGTGATAAACAAGACAAAATATTTGTTTCTTTTTTTCTTCTTATTTAAAAAATAAATAAATATGCTACACAATTGATGGACCAAAGATTTAAAATGTATGAAAAGCGATTCAATCCGACTGACTGGCCCCTGCCTCTTTTTCTTACAGCTTACCTTTAATATGATGAAGTCCATGTCGCGTCTAATTCTTGTACGTCGACGACGACGATCCGAGGCTCTTAAGTCACTAGAGAGGATGTTCAGACGAAAATCACGAAGTGGACTATTTCATTATACATAATGAGATATAAAATTGACAATAAGCAACAAAACAATGAATCTTGTTTATTTAAACCGGCAACAATTACACCACTCATTTGAATATCAAAGTATATAATTTTGTCTGCAGTATTCAATTTAGCATACAGGTGTTCTTTTTTAAGTTTATCGTTAAACAAATTTGGGTTATAAACATGCTCTTTTTGTCGAACGTCCAACAAGTTTGAAATATGTGTGAACAATGACTGAAATGAGAAAAAAATGTCACGAAATACTTGACACAGCCCAACTACCAGCGCGCGTGGCGGCTTGGCGTCGACTGAATTTGGAATTGGAATTCAAGTTGGACTGAATTTCTGCAAGAGGGCGCTTCGAGTCTGATTGTCAGGCAGAAGCAGGAAATGGACAGAGGACTGGCAACATAATATAAGGGCCACATAAGGGCA
Organism: Belonocnema kinseyi; assembly: GCF_010883055.1. NCBI lineage: Eukaryota > Metazoa > Arthropoda > Insecta > Hymenoptera > Cynipidae > Belonocnema > Belonocnema kinseyi. The sequence goes on along the minus strand of NC_046660.1, from coordinate 3,896,053 downwards.
TGCATGTATTATATATATATATGCGCCAGAGTCCAGAACCAGCCTAAAGTACATACTTGACCAGACTGAAGTCTTGAGACCAATTTTTTTCAGAAAACTGTATTCGTGGACTGTATACCTTAAAATGACAATTCGCCCTGTATTTCGCCCTGTTGTAAAAGACGAGTTTTTTTAAAACGTCCGGCAAACGGGTTTTATTCACTCACAGTTTCTCTCTAGGTTCTCTACCAATCAAATTTGAGACTACATTGCGAGTAACACATGCTTGAATCATTTGAATAAATATGTCTCATTTGACTCAAAACTTTCTTAGTGTAA
>NC_046660.1:3891849-3895725 GCF_010883055.1 Belonocnema kinseyi | reverse complement strand
CAAAAATCAAAGGACCTATTGCACTTTGAATGAGAAATTGTTACATAATCAGATTGCCAAAGAAAATCAGAAGAATAATATACTTTTGAATCCGACCATTTTAAAAACTGTATTAAAATATTGCGAAAAATCTTTTCCACCTGTATCTACTTCATAAAAAAGAAAAGTAACTACAGAAATATATTGCAAATAATTAAGAATTAGTATTCCTATGACTACGCGATTTTTCCTCCGTTTCAAAATCCTCCGACGGCAAAAGAAAAATTGAAAATCTTATTCCTGTAAATCGCCTCAGTGAAATTTAAAGGAAGCATTTATTTAACCTATATTTTTATTATTAAATCGTTTTATAATTTGTAAATTATTACAATATTCAATTTTATATTTTTTTCATATTAATCATTTTTTTTAAAGTTTGAAATAAGCATTAATGTATGAATGTAAAAAATGCAAATTCAAATAATTTTAACCCCTAAAGTGCATCGCTGGTAAACCGCGGGTGTCCGACACCCGAGCGACTTTGAACGTTAATTACTCAGCCGTTAGTGAATTTTTTGTTACGAAATGTCAATCCAATGTAGTTCAACATATCTTTTTTAGTATAAGGTGGATATTTTAATTATTTATTTATTTTAATAATGCGAAAAAATTTTTGAAAGAAAAAAAATTAATTTTTTTACTTAAAAAATGGTATCTTACGTAATTTTAAATATTTTTAACTAAAAATTTGTAATTGCACTCTTGACATACTATGCTTTTAGAAAAAATACTACGATACGGGTGTTTTAAAAAATCAATTTATTTGTACATACAAAGTGAGAATTTTTAGGGTAAAATAACACATCAGTGCTTAACCATTGTGATCAATTTATTGAAAAAAAATTACAATGATGAAAAATACAAAAAAAATGAAGAACAGTGTTAAAAAAAGTAATAATTATAAAAAAAAACAAGTATTATCTTCTTCAACTTCCTTTTCTTTGCCGGAAAAATAATACAATAATACAATATTTCTAATAACGTTTCACGCAACAAAAACGTGGTCGTAAGCTATAAGGCATACGCTACGCAAAAAAAGTGTTAAATAATGAAAATAAATTCTTTTTTTTTACTTTCGATGATGTATTTGCGTTAAAAGAATACCAAGTATTCATACTAAAACGATGAAAAAATTTGCTCCAAAAACACTTTTTCACTCACTACGTGCACAGCGGGTGCCACATATCTACGGATTTTGCTAGGTCTACTTTGAGCAGCTACTGTCCGTATACTGACTCTTGCCAAACTGTACTGATCTACTTTACTGACAGTTAGTGATCTCAGTTAAAGGTAGATCACGACACATACTCAAATTTTCAAATTAAGTAATGTTTATGAGAGCTCAAAAGTGTTTGCGGGTGTCAAAAACCCTGAGTGCATTTTAAGGGTTGTATAACTCTAGAGAGGCAGACTTGAATTGATTAGAATTAAAGTTTGAAAACTCATATTGCATGTGAAGGAATTAAAACAATTTATTGTACACATTTTGTGAACTGCGATTGAAGAGAATTAAATAAACTCAAAATATGAACAATTTTGCGCAATACAAGACATCTCTGTGAGGTGTGCTTATGCGGATACAATTAGAAGGAATTAAATATATTGAAAACACGTTCTCTTTTGGGGAATAGGAAACTATGCGTCGATCACGACGGAAATAGAAATTAAAAAATTTCGGAGATATCCTATTCTTATAATGAAATTTTATACGGTTATGAAAAAATCGCGCATTCAAAAGAATATCTTCACACCTACGCTGAAATCTGAAAATATTAATTTTTCTCTATACAACACTTATTACCGGGAAAAATAGAACTTAATCAAACCTAGTCCCTTTTATATATTCTAGGTTATTTATATTATTTATTTATATTCATTTAGACATATTCTCTTTTTACTCAGAATATGAACCTGAAAATATCCGTTTCGACAAATTTCTTTCTCTTTACCACATACACACATAATTTTTTAATTTTTTTAGAAATTTAAATTCTTTTACATCAGTATAAATTTCAACTTTTATAACTTTTGAAAGTGTATAGGTAAGATTCAAAAAGTTGAATTTTAATCATTTTCGATTGGCTTACCTTGGGATCCTAGCCGCTGAAATACCTGATAACTTGTGAATTAACATATCGTGAAATAAGGTGTATGTTTTATTACTGTGAAAATACATACTTCATGTGTATAAAATAAATGTAAAAAGGGTAACAAAAGTTTAATTTTTCAGAGCCACAACCTTAAATATTATGTCGGTTATTTTTTATGAACTCTAGGGTCATTTCCTTAAATTACGCAACATGATAACTTTCAGCAATTGAGAATGCATCTAGTGCATCAGCAACGTTATTTACAGTGTTCCTCATTTCATTCAGACATAGTAATTTCAGCTTTTTCAGCCCGTATTTATCTGCTATCGCAATCAACGCTTCTATACATTAGTTTCACTGAGAAAACTATATTGCACAAATTACAATATATATCGTAATTCCTGCGCTATATATCGTAATTATTGCATTATAATAGCGCAAAATCGTGATATCGTACATTGCAAGTTTTTACATTATATACCGCATAATTGTGCAATCTATAATGTAAAAAATGGGGATTCCCATCAGTCAGTTATATTTTGCGCTTTTGATAAATTGTATTAAGTAAGTTCTACTTCGTCTACAATAATGTGATTTATTTCGGAGGAGATATATATCAGTAAGAAAACATTTTTTTCGTGCCTTCTGTTGCTGATTCTACATGTTTTACTGAAATTTGCTCACCTCAGCGCGACGCAGCCGACGAGTTCAGAATTATTTTCCTAACCTCAATGAAACTTTCGCCGAAATATGTTTAATCATTACCAGTTACAAGTCTTATCTGCAGCAAATTTTTTATTTTCTCTGTGATTGTTTTAAATCTAGAGTCCCGATTTATAGCTCGAATTGACTCATACTCTGCCTTTTTCCCATTGCTGCTAAGGACGCCGTAGCAGACGACAGCAATAAAATTTAACTTCATTTTTGTCTGTGATATTAGTGCATTATAATATCGTACAAAGCTCCGGGACCTGATTGTAAGTTATCATATTGCGCTTTCTTGCAATATAGAGGTCTTGCGCTATCATTGTGCGATATCTTTTTCTCCGTGTTCTTCCATTAAATTCTTGATATTGTCAGTGTAAATGTAGCGCAGCATTTGTGCTACAATGTCTGGCCGAAAGTCACTTTTATAGGTATTGCAGTGTCTTTCTTTACAATAAGGCAATACAGGCATAAATGATTGTTAATCGTATTCTCATGAAACATATTTGGCCTTTGCGGGTTACCCTAATTAACACTAAATATTTTTAGCGGATGCATACAATTAAAAGTCCATTTTTCTGTAATATTCTCCACATTTAAAACTTCTAGGATATTAAGATTCATTTGAGAGTTTATGTAATACAGACTTAATTCATATTTGAAAGTAGCTGGCACGTTTGGCTTAAAATGTACGTTAATACTGACATAATGTGTCTGATGAACAGATACGCAAAGCTGCATATAAATTGTGGATCCTTGTTTACGGTAATTTCAAAAGTAGTACTTGCATTTAATCCGAGCGCTACAGGATTTAGGAGAATTAGTGAGTTATTCGCACAGATGTGTCAATGGCACAACGTTCAACATTCTCAGAGATCTTTTTCTTCAGGTCCAATAGATTTAAGACTTTAGTCATGTTGTATATTATTATTATTATTATTATTATTATTATTACACCATTAAGCCATTTTCCTTTCGGGGTAGGCGTGACTCACTCGGTAGGTGAAAGGAGCAGTGTGTGGAAGGGATAGAGATTTTTCAG
>NC_046660.1:3890585-3891749 GCF_010883055.1 Belonocnema kinseyi | reverse complement strand
TTCTAGGTCAACAAATGCACAGAAAACTTTTTTTCCTACTCTCAAACTTTTTTCTGTTATTTGCCGTAAGCTAAATATTTGATCCGTACATGACCTTCCTGTATAAAAATGGACAAAAGGATATATAGAACCATAAAGAAATTTTATAGATTCCATATGGCTCTATATGATTCTATATATCCTTTTGTCCATTTGTAAAAGTTTCTATAAGGCATTTAATAGAGGGTAGTACATATTTTTAAGGAAACCCAGTGAGCAAATAGTATATTGTGCTATAACGGCCGAAAGCAGGCAGTTCCACAAGAGTGTCAAGTTTGCTGTACGAGTTAGAGGCGAGTCGACGGAGTGTTGTAGGCGAGTTTTAGGCGATCGAGTTAGAGGCGAGCTGCAAACGAGCCGGAAACGACTTGGAGGCAAGTACTGTAAACCTCACAAGAGTTAAAACAGTCTTCCTTCAGCACCTGTTGCACATGATGTTTTTTGCAACAAATTTAGGGAATTTTCAATTTGAGAAACGTAAAAAAAATTTTCGAAAATTCCTGGAGATTTTTTGAAATGTATTGCAAAATTGTCAAAAATAACCGGAAATTTTCGGTGAATTTGTAAATTATCAAAAATTTCTAGAAATTTAATCAGCAATTTATTTATTCATTTATTTATCAGTCATTTATGGTAAGTTTTTACATCGAATTTGCCGGTTCACTATTCACTAATCACTACTTACATTTTACAATCAGTTTTTTACGTGCTTTCAAGTGTCAAATCATAATAGAGTGAGGATATGATTCCGGCAGTAATGTAAAATAATTCTGAATAAAAAAGGCGCTAGCGCAACAGAAAAAAAAAGTAATCTGGCTCGAACTGCGCAGGCACAGCAGCTAGAAAAAATCTTTTTATAACTGCTTTTTACCATGATTTTGGAATTGTTCACTTCTCGTACGCAATAAAATGTCTCGAAAAGCGAAAATTTCGTGCATGCTTTAAAAAAAAAAACATTGTTATGTTCCAAAGACGGTAAGAAGAGAAGAATTCAGAAAAATTCAGAATCTAGATTCCCATTAATAATATCAGACTTGGAAGAAGAAATGAGGAAAAAGGGTTGGGGAGGAGTTAGGATAGGGAAGGAAAAGATATATACACTGGCATACGCAGACGACATAGTGT
>NC_046660.1:3868776-3890485 GCF_010883055.1 Belonocnema kinseyi | reverse complement strand
TAAAAGATCTATAATGCCCGTTAACTGCTACTCACAGATGATGCGTTTGAAGTGTAGCAGTCGGCTGGTGTTATGCGTCTTATATATTTTTAAACTTTTTACCGTTGCGGAAGCAACTATTGCGATTATTGCGTGACCTTCCATAGGGAATTTGAACGTAGATTCAAAATTTCAACAATTTAAAAGGTGAGTTTGCTGTTTTTTTTAGTTTTTTTAAAGGAACCGAATGGGGACCCAATGAGGTACTTTGTAGAGGCTCCATTCGGTTCCTTCGGTCCGCCAGGCAGAGTTCTTGTCTGAGTAATAAATTCTTAAACTTTTTCCCCTCATAAACATTTAAAATGTGTAATATTAATTATCGACATTTCAATGCAAAATTTAATTCATATCAACTTGAAATGACAAATCAGCAGTAACTTTTTTCAGATTTGAGGTTATGTTGATACATTTGTACATAAAATAATATTTTTATTTAGAACCTGCTTTGATTATTTCCACTCGGGATGCTGAAAAATCATTGAAGAATAAACACGATAAATACTTGACGATGATCATAATTTTTTCTTCAAACTTTTTTATTGACAGCGAAACAAGCTTGAAAATCCGTTTAAATTACGTGCATTTTTTACTTTATTCTGTTTTATTTCTCGAGCCATACTATCAGTAAATGCTGTAAATGTACTATAAGATTTTTCATATATTTTTTTGAATAGGACTTTATTTACATTTCAGAAAAACCGAACAGTTTCTTGCTTTCGAGCAGTAGAAGAGCAACCAAACACAAAACAACACAATTTGCTCTTCGATTTTCATGGCAAAACTCCATTGATAAAGATTGATTTATTTTATTTGTAACTTTTTATTAACACTTTTCATTTTTATCCCAGTTTCACTGTAAAAAACACTGTAAAACTTTTAGTAAATTATTTTCCTATATTCGCCAGGTGGCGTATTCGAGTATCACAGATTAAGGATCCTCTAGGGAAGGATGCGCCAATGTTCCCCCTCCACGGACCCGTGAAACCACCGACGGACAACTGCCTCCCTCTACCCCCACCTAACCTGACCGGAAGTCTCCAGTAAACTCAGCTCGACCAATCCGTATTAGGCACACGGTTTGGCGCATCCTTCCCTCAAGGATTCTTATTTCACATCCCAATTCGCCTCAATGGAATACAACACAAGTGTCAATTGTTAATGAAATAAAAAAGAATTGGTTTCGGAGATAAACCTATTCTTTTGTTGGGCACTTCTCTCGATGGAAAATTAGCACATTCAACAAAATAAAAAAATTTTTCACTCTTTCGTTTAAATATGAAAATATTAATTTTCATAGCACATGTATCGAAAATTTGACTTTCGATGCCCTCGTGGCGGGTTGAAAGTTGTGTGTTTCAACCCTAGACTAGAAAGTAGAAACAGGCGACTGCGAAAGTAACTTTAAGTCGTAACCGGTAACGAAAGTATATACATTCTACTTCACCTGCAGTTGTCTGCAGCCATTCTCCCTCTTATCGAACCTCGTTTCGAGAATCGTATCATTCTAACCTATATCTGTCACTGTCTACGTATTTACAAAGAATAACAACTTTGATGAGACGCAAAGAAGTTTCAGGCATCTCAAGGCAAATTTTCTATAACTTTTTTTATGAAAAATTGTATGCGCAAGTCCAGGAGAGGCAACAATTTCACTCGTGTGATATTTGCGCTCGCTTCGCTCGGGCAGCCAACTTCTCGCTCGTGCAATTGTCGCCTTTCGCCCCTTGTTGCGCAATATACTATTTTCTCGATTTTCCTGTTCTTACCGGGCATGGTTCATGTTTTCTTAGAATATATTTTTTAATAGGCATATGCATTTTGTATTTTTATGAATTTATATAATTAGTTGAAAGTTGAAAATAATTTTTAGGCACCATATTTACAATCTGTAATATACCAAAAACTTTAAAAATCAATACGTGATTTTAGACGAATTTGATGAATTGCATTTTTTCATTTCTGCATTGAGATTGGACATTTTTTGCAACATACAAAAATGCCCGAGTATCAAATTGAGTCAGAAAATCGCATCAAAACGTTGCACAATCGGTACTTTTCGTTTGTTACATATAATGTAGATGTAGAAGTGTTTGCAGCGAACGTTTTTATATACGTACGTATACCCTGCGGGGTTTCGTCAACTCGCTATTCTCCTCAAGTTTAATTTTTACTGGATGCAGAAAAATAAGTCTTTGAAATTCTTTAAAGCTTTTGCAAATATTATGTACTCTCCACTTGTGTATAGGTATAGTTTTTTTTCTCTTTTTTTCTTCTTTTTCCGGTACTTACACTTGACATCCCGACCGTAGTGCAAACAAGAGAGGCGGCTATCTGCCGCTCCATCTTTTATTTAGTCATTACGAGCACGAGGCCCTTTTACTCTTCTTTTTCGAGGTGCCTACCTTTCTACCTACCTACCTACCCATTAGAACTAAGGTATGGTATGAGGGTAGTTAAACCAACACACGCACGCAGTTAGTTTGTTCATCATGTACATACATACGTGTTTCCTATCCTCTTCCGCCTCACACGACCCTGCACACAACTCATCTCTACTTGTTCATATCTCTTTAGCCTAAGATCCACTGACCTCATTGAATCAATTTTCTTGATAGCTCGACGACATACGCATATGTGTATGGGTATTTCATACACCACGTATGTACCTATATACAAATAATACTTTCAGAAGATGCATCACAACAACAAAAGAACAGTGTGGGATTTTATGTTGTACTTATTTAAAGACTGAGAAATAAGTACTTTTGAATCAAACGTATTATTAAATATAATTTCCCCATTATGGAAACAGTATTTTCTGTGAATAATTCAATCACTTTTGCTTAGAGTAAAATAATCCGAATTTTTTTCACTTTTAAAAATCAGTAGTTCATAATTATAGATAGAAGCGTTGTTACACTATGAGAACAAAGTATATATGCTGATTATTTTACTAATATTTTTTCCCAGGATTAATTGCGTTTCCTGTCAGAAAACGTGAAAAAATGTCAGAAATGCTCAGGGAAAATTTATACTATCGCAAATGGTGATCATACAGCAGAATGACCCAAAAATGGTTACAAAACAAATCTTTTAAAATTTAGTTTTATTGAAAAAAGAAAATAATCAACAATTAATCAGGTAAAAACATGCATACAACGTAGAAGTAAATTTTATTGCGCTTTTTTCAGAGTTTGCTAATCATCTATTCTTAAAGCAAGTGCAATATTTTGTAGGTGTCTCTGTTACCCTCCGCGAAGTCGAAGAGCAAGGAATAAATTTTAGTTGTATTTTTATCTGGTTAAACGCTCATGGTGTTTTCAAATAACTCCAGCATTCTCTTTATTTCCTTACTGAAAAGTAGAATATTTTACAAGTAGAATTTTGACACATAAAGTCAAACTAACAATGTCTGAACTGTGTATATGGTTATCAGATTCTGAGTCAGAGAGATAGAATACTTACACCTTTTCTGCCAACTTGTAAACAGGACTCATCGACTTAGAAAGTTCTTCAGATTTTGCCATTAACTGATACATGGACTTGATGTTGTGATCAACCGCGTCACAAGTTTTGCACACAGCATCTCTGTAGGTCTCTAGACAGCCAACTGTTAAAGCTGATGCCTAAAAGAAGTTTGTTTAATAAATTCTCACTGGAATTGATAAATACAGATGAAGGTTCCGCGGTCTAAACCTGCTAACTGACACTTCAGAAATTCCACAAGGCGAAAATTGTTGTTATTTTTGCAATTTTCAATAATTTTTCAAAACTGTAAAATGGTTTTTTGTTCAATTCCTAGAGAAAAAGAATGCACGTCAGTTTTATAACAGTTGAATCAAAATTGAACGTTATGTGGCAAGTGAAAGCTACTCATATGTTATCCACAAGGAGTCCTGCGGTCTACACCTGTTATTTGCAGTGTTCTACCGCTGATTTTCTATTGTCTTTCCCGGGTTTGCATGTTTCTGAGTTATTTTTCAAGCTGCGGGCAAGTTTTATATGTCACAATGTTTGGATTCGTATGCCAAAAATAGATGTAGTTGCAAACATTTTAAATAGTTTATTGCAACAAATTTCTGAGTGTTAGTAATTGAGAGGCGTCGCTCATCTTCGTCTTTACAGCAATCTGTAGACAACAACAACTTTGAAGATAACAGGAAAGTAGTCCCAAACAACTTTTGACACACACATGCACTTAAATACACACACACTGACATGGGTCAGTAAACTGAGCCGTTGTGAAAAAAAGCACGGATTATCCATAAGACGCCATAATAAGCAGTTAAGAGGTTTAGAGCGCGGGTCTATGCTCTAGATAGTTTAGATACCAAAAAGCGATTATCGAAAAGCCATTAAAAAAAACTAAAAGGAATTTTGTCGTTTCGCGTGCGGGATATTAGCTGCATACAAAAAATATTTAATAAAAAAAAATGTGGATAAAAATGCCAGTTAACAGGTTTAGACCTTCACATAAGAGTAGACCTGCAGGCAAAGAAGAGTGTGGCAAGGTGAATGAGTCGAGTACGTACACTGTGCAAGATTGCTGCCAAATTTTCGGTGAGAGAATCGACCGAGGTTGCAATTTTTCGTGCCTCCATTTCAAGTTCATTCAGGACGTTATGATCTAGAAGAGGCAATTGAGGTGTCAACGCCTGCCTGTAGAGACAATTTGTGGGACTTCGTGAGCCTGAGAATGAAGGAGTGTCTCCTCTCTTGGTGACCGGACTAGAGAGTTTAATTTTATTTTCTAAATCTTCAGCAACAAAGAGAACCATGTCCCCCTCCTGCATTACAGTGCCTTCCAGTTGCAAATATCTGATCGCTTTATTGTAACTTGGCGGATCGAAATCGCCGTCCTCCTGAGAACTTTGTCTCGCATCTTTCAAGCTGAGGCGATCCGGCCTGCCAGCATTTAGATCTGATCCTCCCAGAGCGTCTCTCAACAATTTATCATTATCTAGATCTGGAGACCCTACGAGAGATCGGAGTTCCGAAATCGGAGGAGAAGACTGAGAGTCAAATGATATCTCGGAATAAGATGCAGTCATCTCGTGTAACTAAAATTTTTAAACAATTCTTTGTTTATCCGCAGAACGTCTTTTGACGTGATATATGTATGGGACAATAAACAAATTAAAAAGGACATGTTTTGTCGAAAAATAGTTCATTTTCAAGTACAAATCTTCCACAAAGAAGATAATTTTTAACTGAATACATTAATTTTTTTTATCAAATTCTTGAATTTAACAACCGAAATGACAAACATTCTACACAAAATATATGAAGATGTTTCTTTTTCGATCTACTGATCCTTAAGTTTATTTAAAAAATTAGCTTTCGCTCCACTACGTGGAGCCTCTTCAGGTTACATTTCTGTATATCTCCTTACCAATCTAAAGAAAATAGAACGAAGTTTTTATATAACTAGATAATATTCATAAGTAATGTTAAATATTGACAAATATAGAACGTAACCTATAAAATTATCGACGTGACAGTTACGTTTTGGAAAAGACTATGGTGTACACTTTTTTATGTTAATAAAAAGGTAGAAGCCAAAAAAGCTCTTAAGATAATTGAGAAAAAACATACTCTTGTTCCCCTGTTTTTGCGTCAACATTTAAAAAAAAATATTTTTAAAACGTGGGCCAACACAGTGTTGTTCGCTATTTCAATTCTAATATTGCGATTAAAGAAAAATTATCTGTGATTTATGGTTTTACAGATAGGGCTATTAAGTTATCAGATCCTAAATTTAGAAATGACAACATTCTTAAATTTAAAGAAATTTTAAAAGATAATGATTTCCCAACTAAATTCAAAAACAAATACATTAATAAACGGATAGAAATGATCGATAATATAAGTATACAAACATTTTTTAAAAGAATATGACATCAAAGTAGTATTTACATACCAAAAATACTTGTATAAATGCTTTTCCAATAACAAAGATATTACTCCTTTTAATCAAAAAACACATGTAATATATAGCATTCCATGCGAATGTGGTTTAGTTGACACTGCACAAACCAAACGATACATAGAAACTAGGATCAAAGAACATAAAAACGATTGCAAAAAAGATGCAAGAGGTACTGCATTGATTGATCACTCACATGTTCATGATCATCATTTTCCATTTTCAAAAACTAACATTTTAAGTCATGAAAGGCATAATAAAAAGAGAAATTTTAAGGAAATGTTTTATATTGTCAAGAATACAAACTCTGTAAGCAAAAGATCCGATGTTGAATTCCTAAGTAAAATATATCACGATCTTATTTTATCGACAAACAATTCTTAATTAAAAAATATGCAAATGTGCAAATACCTCAAAATTAAGTTTTAAATATAGGCGCCATTGGCCATCTGTGCTCAGGCTTAGAAAGCTAGAATATACAGTGACATTTTATGACGTAGATTGTAATTCTCCTAAAATAGCGAACAACACTGTGTGTTGGCCCACGGTTTAAAAATGTTTTTTACAAAGTTGACGCAAAAACAGGGGAACAAGAGTATGTTTTTTCTCAATTATCTTAAGAGCTTTTTTGGCTTCTACCTTTTTATTAACATAAAAAAGTTTACACCATAGTCTTTTCCGAAACGTAACTGTCACGTCGCTAATTTTATAGGTTACGTTCTATATTTTTCAATATTTAACATTACTTATGAATATGATTTAGTTATATAAAAACTTCGTTCTATTTTTTTTAGATTGGTAAGGAGATATACAGAAATGTAACCTGAAGAGGCTCCACGTCGTGCAGCGAAAGCTAGTTTTTTTAATTAAACTTAAGGGCATGTGATACTTACAGTTTCCCCGGCTTTTTTTCCACGAAAATGAAAATTTTTAAAAACTGAATTCGGAGATGCTATAAAATATCATAACGGACGTCCCCGGACTCTTTTTTGAGGGATAATAACAAAACAAATTTATTGTGCTAAATAAAAATTTTATGCATATGTATTATTTTGAGGTTACGTCGTTTTTCATTTCTGCCTTTCCGATAATCTGGAAAATATTTATGAAATAAACTTTTTCGATTGCCTGCAAACAAGGTTAGTTCCGGGAGATTAGTTACTTTGTTTATTTGTTAGTCCAAAATTTTCGGCCAAAAATATTGTGTAGTTTGGAAGCAACGCTCGGGTGAATTGTAACACACATAACCTCGAAATATACACGCACGTTGTTAGCAATATCAAAATTTTTTTGATAAAAAAAAACACAAAAAAAGTGTGTGGGGACGTCCGTTAGCATGTTCGCTACCATTTCCCAGATTTTGAAGGCAAAATACTTATTATTCTAGGAAAACAGCCGGGGGAATCTAACACTGAAAAAATCGATACTATTTCCTACGCGCTATGTAAATTAATCACATTTTGCTAAATTAAAACTTTTTTGAGTTAACCTACAAAAAAAGTGTGAGGGGACGTCCGTTAGCATGTTCGCTATCATTTCCCAAATTTTTAAGGCAAAATACTTATTATTCTAGAAAAAAATCAGGGGAAACCTAAAACTGGTAAAATCAACAATTTTCTAAGTATCACATGCCCTTAAGGATCAGTATATCGAAAAACAAACAGCTTCATATATTTATTGCAATGATAAAAAAACCGAACATCTTATAATATTTCTACACAAAAGTTGAATTTTCAATCAAATATTTTCTATCCAATTGTCGAATTTCAAAACCAAAATGACGAATTTTCTACACAAAAGTTGGATTTTCAATCAAAAAGATTAACCTTCTACCCAGAAAGAGAAACTTTCAGGAAAATACTTGGATTTTTAAAGAAATATGCAGTTGAATAGACGAAGCGATTGAAAATTATCTAGCTATGTTTCGATTATGCTTAACGAAAAAATTAATAACTTTTTTTTACAAAAAAAAAAAACGATTTATTTGGGGCAAATTGTCATGTTCAGAATAATTTAATGGACAACTCTTACAAATTTGACGTCAAAATATTAATAAATTGGGTGTTCGGAGCGAAACCAAGTCAAAAATCTTGAAAGATTTTCATTTTACAAAACACAGCTTTTTTTCTTTATTACAAAAGCAACAAACTGAGACACAACTTTTTTAAAGATGAAAAAATATGCCATCAAATTTCTTGCAATAATGCAGTTCTAGAATTTTATTTTTCACCCATATTTATCGAGGTATCCAGAGAGGCTCAAATCCAGAATAACACTTAAGCTAAATCAAATTAGATTAATATTTCTGGTATAATATAACATGAAAAACCAAAAGTGAAACATCTATGGATAGATTAGAAAGAGCAAAAACATTTTGATAATTGTTGATCACAAATATAAATTAGTATCTTGCATACCCTGTCTTCTTCACAATCAACGCCACCAACTGTTTTGTCCATTTTCTCATTCCGGAGAGCTAGATTTGAATTGGCCAAGATTTCATTTTCCTCCAGCTCCATTTTTTACACTTATAAGTATATTATTATTAATTTGAATTAGATCAATCAAAATACATCTCCTGCAGACATCTTGCGCCACAAGTGCATATGTTGACTTTCCGGGGAATCATTTTTCAAGACATTAGCCGAATGTTATCCATAATTGCTTCAAATTGTTCCCAAAATATGGAAGTCTCTAAAAAGTGTTTACGTTACAGATGATTACAAAAAATTGACATTGACAGATTTGACAGTTCTTTGCAATTTCACATGGTAATATTTTAGCAGGATATCACACGCATCGGCGCATCACCAGGGGCTGAATTGCGCAAGCAAATTACCAGGCAGCACCTCACGACACCTCAAGCAGAAACGCTTAGTTCCATTTTTGTTTAACTGAGGGCACTTTCACACGATTGCAGATCAACAGATTGCATGCAGAAAGTCCCCAAGAGTGAAAAAGATGGGAACTGTATGTATGTATCTCTTTCACTCCTGCAAACGTTCTGCATGCAATCTGCTTATCTGCAGTTGAATGAAAGCGCCCTAATGACATTTTTTTAGTTCTTCGATCATCTAATAGGTTCGCTAGTGAGGTGCCGTCTGGTGATTGTGGTGTTGTGCGACTTTTTAAGGGATTCGACAACGTCATCTAAGAGCAGGCTCGCAACAGCACTATCTATGTTTTTGGTTTTTAACTAAATTCAAAATTGAATTTAGTAGAAAATCTTGTTAAATTTAATAGAAATACCTTGCCTAAATCATAAGGATCCCTAAATAAATTAAAAGATACAAAACTTTAGCAATGAAATAATTGAATTAATTAAATTGTCTTTTTATTAAAAATGTCTGACTGAAAAATTTTTACATTCCTACCCAAATTCCATGCAAATTAAACGAAGCATATTAAAGGAATCAACCATGTTGATATATAATCTAAAGTTGGAAATTTCCTTTTATAATGATACAATAATGGATCGGCACTCTCTCCCTCTTTCTATCCTGCAGGAAAAATAAAATAAAAGGCTACAACGTCAAAAATGATGACGCAGAAGAATCGAAATTCCACATCATCTACCCTTTTTTGAAGAGAGCTTTAAAAATTGATGATGTGAAATGCTGCTGTCGATGATTTGGAAGTAGAAATTCCAAATCATCGATGGCATCAGGATAAACCATTATGCGCCCCTTTTTTTTATTACTAGAAGGGAAATCATCCTCCAATCAGACGAACGAACGTTTTCGACGTCGTTTTGGAAGGAAATTATAATTAGTCAGCGATGTCGACATTTTACGAGCAAACTCTTTGACGTCATTAGCACTTAGATAATAACTATAGATGCACGGGCCCAAACAGCCAGATTGATCTCATTTCCTTTTAGAAATTTAACTGTTCTCAAGTAACAAGAAATCAAGTAAAATGAAAGTTACGCGAATTTGAAAAATTTAGTGAAAATTCAATACGAATATTAATCCCAACAGATTAAAAGATTTAATGAAGAAAATTTTTTAATCAAATAAAAACTAGCTACTCATGTCAGAACCAGACGGTATTTTATTTGATTTAGTTGAACATTTCTCTGATGCGCATTTTCAATAACACTTCCAATTGTGTCGCGTTTGCCAGGAATTACATTTTATCATGATAATCATTTATTCCCCAAACGTAACCACTCAATTCCCCATACCTCGTGAGCAAATATTAATTAATTCTGATTCTGAATCAAGAGAAAATTCGAATTGACTTTAAAACGATTTGAATATCAAAGGACAGTTCAACTAAATCTAGCGTACGCGCCCGATTATAAACTTCTAATTCTCAAGTTCATTGCAACATAATATTGTGCAGAAAGGATAACTGAGAAATTCTGATTAATTTGAAGCGAACCCAAATTTCACGTGATTATGAAATAAATTGTTAAATTCCCTGAAATAAACTATCAAATTTATTTATTATTTCCTAATTCTTCAGAACCCACCATCTATTCATTCCGCAGTTTTGATTTTAACCAAACCAGCAGCAGCGCACCATTATATCTTTGTCGTCCAATCATCGTTGGTGCTAAAGAAAGTTGTTCAACGTCAAGGAAGAGTGGTTGTGACAGTCATTAACTACAAAATGCCCTTAGTTAAAAAGAGACAGAGATATCTTTGTCTCTTTTTAACCAATAGAATATTTTTAGTTCTTGGAACTTATAATAGGTTCGTTAGAGATGTCCCGTATCAGATTTATTTATTATTGCTGTCTCTTTTGAAATATTATTTAATTATTCTTTAATATTTTTAATTTACGGATTAAACATGGAACTCTATTCTTTTCACGTGGGGAGGGGGGGGGAGGGGGTTCAGGTTATCGTGAACACTCCTAGGGAAAGTGGAAGTGAAGTTGTGCAGTAGAAATGTACGCAGCAGTAAGTAATGGCAGGTTTTTTTTTTAATTTTTGCACATCATCTGCGCAAACGTCAAAAACAATCAGGGTCACTAGGGGTGAAGGCATAAGAAGAGGAGAAGTAGAAGATACCGAACCAATGATATTTGCCTAGTAATCCACAGAAATACTTTTATAGGCTGACAAATTTACTGATTCGGCCCTTTACGTTTTGTGTCCAGTTTGACGACTATGGGACTCCAAAATGCGCAGGGTCCTTCCTCAAAGATTCTATTAATATCTTTGCCTTTATTAGAAATCTTCAAGGAAGAGTTATGCCAAGACTAGAGATTTGCAAGTCTTTTACCTATCTACAAGAAACTTTTACAAAAACTTCTAAAATGTGAAAAAAATGAGAAAATTTTGAAAATGCTCTCAATTTTTTAATTTTTGTTGGAAATGTCTGATTAACGAACTTAACCATCATTCTGTGGACCTTAAGAAGTATATGAAATGCAGACTCGATTGGACAAATTCTTCAAAAGATAGCGTGGTTACAACATTCAGGTATCCATACATACAGACATACAGACACCGACAAAAGATTATGTTTTTTTTTTAAAGTAATTTTTCGTGAAATTCCAACTAAAATTGAGTACATAAACATCGTTTATGGTCTTTTCATATGTTTTTAAAAGTTTTAATTAGCTTTTTTATTCACAAAAAAGTTCCTGATACCAAAGAAAATTCAGTAAAATGAAAAAGTAAGGTCGGTAATATAGACAAATGAGTACGTCACATGCTCTTAACTTGTACCCCAGATTGAAACACATTTTATACATCAATTTGATGTAATTGAATGACTTTCTGATATTTAAACGCAGTTTGATTTTTTCGCGCGTCAAACAAAAACTCTGGGTTCCGGTCTGCTTTGTATGCGCAGCGCAGTAGCTTCATCACTCAACACTTCTTGAAGATTTTTTTGTCGGTAGGTAGCTCCTTCTATCTCATACGTCCATGGTGAATCTAGTGACGCTAGACTCCAGAGGAAAATAAATAACATCATGGTGTCACACAGCAATATTATTACTTACTTGTTGTTTTGTAATGTTTAATTTGATAATGGCTTTACGAAAGATTGCTTTAGTTAGTAATAGATTAAATTGCAGGAACAAAATTAATTATTTGCAATTGACGGATGCTGTTGGGAATATCAGATCTTTTGAAACGAGTGCACGGTTCAAAGGAACGTTTCTTGAACGTTGGGGTAGGCACACTGTAATAAGTATTTTTCTTTTAACACTGCGAAAAATTAATTTACGGAAAACTTTCTATTCTAGGCAAATATTGGAAAAATCTTTACATAGATTACAGAGATGTTGCCGTCGATGTCGTAAAAGATTTTAAAGCGAGACCTGTACGATCTTCTGTTTATATTGCACGTAAGATAAATTTCACTTTTTTACGAAACGGGTGCTTTATTATTGACAGGAATAATTATAACCAAAATTTCAGATCAAAGTTTAAGTACCCTAAAAATGCAATTTTCATTTTAAATATGTTGGACGTCACCTTAAAATTCAATTATCTCCTTTTACTAAATAAAGAAGGGAATTAAATATTTTTGAGTTACTAAAAAATACCCCGTTTTTAGTAAAAGTGTGAGAGGAAAAGATATTTAGTTGAATAATTTGTGCGAGAAATTGAAATTTTCAAATAATAATTTCTAAGGTATCGATTAATTTGATTAATTAGAAAAAAATATTTAAAGCATCTTCACTTGCCAAGTATGTACCCTGTCGATTTCAGATCATCGTTTTAATTTTTTAAGATTGCAAACAATTTAGGGGAAAGTAAACTTTAAATTATTTTAAAGCAAGTTTTGAAAGGATTCGAAAATTGAGAAGGATTGCAAGACGTGTCAAATGATTTTCTCAAATTTCAAAAAACGCTTGAAGCAACATTTCAAGCGAAATGTAGATTTTTAAATATTTCGAGTGAAAAGTTTAGAAGCTGCTTTTTTAATTTTTAACGGTTTCAATCCTGTAAAAAATTCTCTGAAGGTTCCTGCGAAAATTTTTAATGGTTTCATATTCTTTTTAGATTAATTTTCAAGGAAAATTGAAAAAGATTTCTGAAAACAGTTGACAAATATATGGAAGACTTTTAAGTAATTTTGAAATATTTTTGGTTAAAAATGCAACTGTTTCATTGAAAATTAATCTGTTTTGGCTGAAAAATTAAATATTTTATTGAAAATTCGCCCTTTTTGAATTAATAATTTATTATTTTTTTAAAAATGATTTTTATTTTACTGTTTCTAATTTAAGATACAAATATTTGTTAATGTAAATATGAAGTATTATATTTTTCATTGAAAAGTAATTTCGTTTATTTAAAATTAAACTGTTTTGATATAAGAATTAAACCATTTTTTTTAAATCATCTGTTTGGGTGAATTCTACTGTTTTTTATATTAAATTAAAATCTATTTTGATTGAAAAATCAACTATTACATTTTTGATCGAGAATTCCATCTTTTTTGGTTGAAAATTCAAATAATTAATTAAAGGTGTAATTAATTTTGGAAAAATTCATTTTTTTGTTCCCAATTCATAATTTTATTTGAAAACTTATATGTTTGATTCAAAATGTTACTATTTTGTTGAAAATTCGTACTTTGTAGAGAAAATTAATCTACCTTGTTGAAAATTAAACTGTTTTGGTAGAGGATTAAACTATTTTGTTGAGATGCATAATTTTAGTTATTATTTTTTTTATAGAAAATGTAACTATTTCGTGAAAAATTTGTATTTTTTGGTAGAAAATTCAAAAATAATTATGATTTAACGTGAACTTTTTTGTAGTAAACTCATTTTTTTTGTTACAAAAATCAAATGTTATGGTATAAAAATCGTTTGTTTTTGTACCAATTATATATTTTTTGATTAAATATGTAACTGGTAAGCACAGTTATAAGACATTTTTATTTTGTGTCAAGAATTAATTTTCGCTCAAAACTAAAAGCTACTAGTATAATACAAATCGTTACGTTATATTCTTCGTTTTTTGAAAACAGAGCAATAGTTTGAAAATAAGAAAAATGAAGACCTTCGGGGTTTTTTTTGTTTTTTTTTTTATTACTATGTTGGAATATTTCTATACATTTTGAATAGTCTAATTTTCCTCTTAGATGACTCAAATTGAAATTGTTTGTAAAGAATTTCGACGATAAAATGAAATTTGCTTATATTCTTCTTTTTTCATATCATTGGCTAAAAATAACGAAATAAAATTTGTATTTTACACCACTCTTTTCTTGAAGTTTGATTTTTTACGAGGAAGCACAGTGGGAGAAAAAAAGCACATTTTTTGGACAAAAATCGACTGACAGTGCAATTCTTAACGGATTTTGCATTTTCTATTTTAGAAACGACCATAAGGCCTCCAGGTATAAAGAGCAATTGCGAATATTTTATTTGGCCTCCACAGAAATTTGTTATTTAATCACAAATTTACAACTTTTTGTTGCTAAACTTTTCCATGATACCATTTCTTCCAATAATTTGAAATTCATTAAAAAAAAGCTCATAAATCGATGTGAAAACTAACTAAAAATAATTTATTAGTGAGTTAGAGTAACAAAAATTTTTCAATAATGTTATAAGCAAATTAATTAACAAAGGTAATTTTTTTTAAATTTATGATTAGCTAATTTTGACCCATAGCTTTTGTATAAAGTATCTCAGATAATGATGTGCGCTTACAGTAAGTTAAGAATAGCTAATGATTGCCACTTGTTTAAACAATTTTTGTAAAAAAATTCACTCCTCGCTATGGTATTTTTTATATTGACCAAAAAATGATTATTATGTAAACAATTTTTATAAACAAATGCACATTTTGACAATTTTGTCATGAAAAGCCTTGATTTTTTGCGGAATCAACTTAAAAAGTTTTTTGCCTAAGACTTTAGACTTGAAGTTTACAGGTTTAAGCTTAATGAGTTATGAAATGTATTTGTCACATGTTCTAAATTTGACCGATTTATTAGACAATTGGATTTTATTTATTTCAAGTCTAATTGATTTTGGGTCAGGCTTTTTTGGTTTTGGGGTTTATAGATGTGGCTTTACGGGAACATGGATGCATGCATTTGAAGTTTAAGTTGATTTTATGTAATGACATATATTTTTTTCATGGATAATGCGTTGAAGCTTAAACCAAAAAATCTGTGTGAATAAAACCAAGTTTTTTTATTATTGTGATAGTGATAAAATGTGGCGACAACTAAATATAGATGGTGTATATATGTATGTGTTTATGTGTGTATGTATGAGTTTCATTTTTAGTTTTAGGCAGCAGTTATTACTTGTCGCAACACAACCCCGACACATCTTCATACCGTGATCAATTAATACAAAATGAAGCAAAATTGATGCAAGTGGGACGTTTTATTCGAAACCCAGTGTCAGAGAATTATGTGACTTGGGTGGAGCAGTGTTTCAATGAGGGAATTGTCCGCCGACTCAATTTGGGCATTATCTCATTCATGTGGCTGGACAACTTTGATCGGGCCACAGCAGTTTACAAAGCCACCTGTCCCTACTTGAAACCCCGATACCTCACATTCTACCAAAGAATCATTGACATTGGTTTCATGGACAGATGGTGGCTTCTCGAAGAAAAAATGCATGATTACGACGTCAATCAGGCAGAGTTTCTTCAGAGTTCTCCAAATAAAGAAAGTGCATAATATCTAATTAACCAACCAACTACATACAGATTAACATGTTAGTCACCATCATTTTCCTCACAAGATAATGCATGATATAATATTTAAGTTGTACAAAAGTCACCTTTGTAAATACAGTAGAATTCAAATTTAGACCATTTTTTTACTGCTGCTTTTACTCACCATTTTTGTTGCAAAATAACGTTCGTGAATTTGTCGCGTTCTTAGAATAGAGTTATATGCGATAATTCGTGTTTCTTCAGTTCATAATATTCTTTCAACAGCCCTAGAACTGCGTCATTTTTAATTGGAATCTGAAATCATGACGTCAGAAGGGGGATTTAAACAAAGATGGCCGGCGAAAACGGGGTCACTTTGCAACTGATACATTGTGTTGCTAGTCAATTTCAATCGTTTTTTGTGCTTAGTGTGTCAAAAATGATGCTCAGCATTGTTGAAATTTGTAAATTTACGTTATCCACTCCTTCGTAAAAAAATGCTGTGCAAGGAGAAAAGGTGTTGCACGCTAAGCGCACATATTATTTTATGGAAAACAGCCGCTGGATGATCAAACGAGTATAAAGCTAATTGCGTTTTATTTACAATCGTCCAGTTTGCGGTACCAGTTTCAAGTACCTTTTCACCTTTTCACTGCAATCTACAAAAAATACATTTTCAGATCATATTTGTGCATGTTTTTTTTTTATATATAAAGAAGGAAATTATCCACTCTAATAAGAATAATATTTTCTTGGCAGTTTTTGAAAAAACTTCAGCCAGGCAAAACTCAATTTTTCAAAATATTTTCGATATGTACAAGAGATAAAATAAATTTTGCTTAATGTATTTTGGAGAACTTGTAACTAGTTCCTATCAAATTTTTGGAGGTTATAAAATAAAATTATGTAAAATCAAGATGACTCAAATGGTATACTTAAATTATTTATAAATTTAAAATATTAGAAAATATATTTTGCTCTAGAAATCAATGTAAAATGCAGAGAGCAAACACACACAGGTTTGAGGTTACCTCCTTCTCCAGTTTTAGAATATTTTCCCATTGCTTTCTCCGATTGATCATTTCTTCAGACCCACTTTTTTTAAACACTTTAACAAGCCCTTTTTCGGGCAAGGGAAATTTATGAAACCCAACATCTAAGTTTTTGCTAGCCTTGCTTGAACATCCGAAAACAGAGCAAAATCTTTTACTTTTGCTTTTCCTCCGACTGAATTTCGTACCTAGATCGTCTATTTCTGCATTATCGAACATTTTTGTTTAATTTGATGATTTAAATCGTAGCATTCAAAAAATATATCTATATTCTACTCTGAATGTCACCGGAATAGCAGTTATTTTAGTGCCAAATTTGGCCACCAAATGGCGTGTCGCTGTATTTCAGATCCCAATATTCTCTGGAAATATGCATTTGTATACGTAATAAGCAAACTTGATTAATAGTTAATTAATTATATCGGAATGAATAATGAATAACAATTTTTATTTCTATGAAAAAATGCCAATCTACAAAAAATGAGTAACAAACATTCTTGACAAACAAAAAGAGTATTTTCTTCATATCCTTCATCGTACTCATTAATTTATTTATCCTTCTGGAATGGAGAAATATCTGTAATTAGTCATTTTAAATATAAAATAGCTCAAAAAACAAAGCCTCGTTTAACAGACATCGAAAATAGACGATTCCCCAGGACGTTTCTTTCTTCAAATTGAACTTGATTAAATGCGAAGAGACCTGTCGAGGCGAACTTGAAACCAAACTTCATTCATTAAATTTTTGAATTGAATTTTGAATTGTTTTAAACACAATCAGTTTATCGCATTTTGTTAATATAACAAAATTTTAGTTTCTTACTCAGAAAACTCTTGTTTTTTTTGTAGAAAATTCAACTACACGGATGAAAGTTGAACAATAAAAAATTAAGGAGTTTAATCTGTATTAAAATTTGTGTTTTCATGGAGAGTGTATGTACTATTCTATGTTTTTTTTTTTTAGTAAATATTAATAAACCGAGAAAAGTAAGAAGTGTATAATATAAAACAGCACTTTTTTTGGTTCATGTTCGATGTCTGTGAACGATAAATTGGCTAGCGCATGTGGGTTTGCATTCTATTTACCTATAGCGTACACAATGGCACTTCTACAGGGAGTATAAACCATCATTCTGTGAGGCTTATCCGCATACGGCTCGGGTTTTGTAAAGTGAGGCACACTGGCGTCGATTCGATTTTCTCCTCCAAACTCTGGAGAGTCACTGTTAAGTGCGACTTTGTAGGTTCCTGCAGCATCTACGCCAACAGCGTAATCTGCAAATGATTTCGATGGATGAAAGTTGAAGACAAAAACGAGACCAGCTCGATTGAAAACGATCACCTTGTCGTCTTCGTGCTTCCAGCTCACGTAACCCTACAGATATATCAAAACTGGTCAACCTAATTCTGTTATATACATACGTATGTACAGAATTTACACAGTACGTCAGCTACCCTCTATACGTAACGAGGATTTACATTTATTTTCACTTACTGGATTGGCATGCAGCCAGCCATACTTCTCTTCCAGAGTATTCACTGCTCGATCCCAATTATTCATAAACTTGTACTTTAACATCTCATCGTCCACCAAATTCCATTGACGTCTTGCGTAATGGTAACTGTCATTGTTTCCTATCCGAGGAAAATCCAGCCATTCAGGATGACCAAACTCATTGCCTATTTACAGTTTGAAAAATATAAACTATAATAACAAGAATGTACCTTTCATTCCTCTCCACAAGTATTTAATCATTCTGACATGGGCTTACCCATGAAATTCAAATAAGCTTCACCGCCCAGTGCATGAGTTATGAGCGTAATTAAATTGTGCAGAGCAATTCCGCGATTGATAATAGAATTCGGCTGGCACAAGACGCTCATACTTGTGTACATCTCCTTATCCATCAGCCAAAAAGCAATAGTTTTGTCGCCAACTAGAGCTTGATCATGAGACTCAGAGTAAGCTACTGTTTTCTCCATCCACCTACGATTGCTCAAAGTCCAGCATATATCACTCATATTCCAGTCTTCATCCTTAACTTCTTTCAACAATTTGATCCACTTGTCCGGAATAGCCATACCTAGTCGATAATCAAACCCAACTCCGCCCTCGGCAACTGGTCTAAAATTTAAGAAACAAGCATTTTTTTTGAAACCACGAAAAGTCATTGATTGGCCCTCGAGCCAAAAAAATCCATGTTTCATGACAATCGATCCAGAGCCTCAATTGACCAACTGGCTTACCTACAAATGCCTGGCATGCCGCTCACATCTTCTGCAATCGTGACAATTTCGGGATATGAATCATGCAAAAAATGATTGGCCAGCATCAAGTAAACCACCCCTTCAACATCAACATTCAAGCCATAGTACTCGTCGTAGTGCCCACTAAATCCTTGACCAAAACCCCGCGAATGGTACAGCATTGACGTAACGCCGTCAAATCTGTATGCAGTTCAGTAAGCAGGAGTGAATTATTTGATTATTCATAGTTTCTATAGTGAAAGCTTCATACACAAAATATCAGAGACAGCAAGTATATTGCGTATAGACAGAGTTACCTGAATCCATCAAAACCATATTCTTCGATGAACCATCGCAAATTCGAAATTAGGAACCTCAAAACCTCATAGTCAGCATAGTTAAATAAGCGACTGTCCCAGAGGGGATGCTGACCACGACTACCCGAGTGAAAATAACACGCGTCCGTTCCATCAAACATATTCAAGCCATCAAGAGTGTTCTTCGATGCATGTGAGTGAACCATGTCTAGCAGAACATAGAGACCGTGCTGGTGAGCGACGTCAATTAACTCCTTCAATTCCTCTGGTGTGCCAAAGCGTGAAGAAGCAGCGTAAAATGATGTTACCTTATTAATTTGTGGTAGAGAAAGCGACAGAAACAGAAATGAATACATATAGCAGGGTCAAATGTATACATACAGATATGAGATCAGTAACACAAGGAAAATGTGCGCCTATATGGTGTGATTCGCAAACTATAATTCAAACGGATTTTATGCCTCTATATATGCGACAGATCATTTGCAAACTTATTCTGCTTGGTTAAAAAAATCTATTCGAATTATTAATTCATGAAGAATATCCTAAAATATAATCCGTCACCTCAACACCTACAAATGAGTAGAAATTTCTCCCACGAAATACTTGCAGTTACAATTGATATTTTCTTTCAAATAAAAATGTAGCTTACCTGATAGCCAAAGCTGGCATAGTAAGCATGTTCCATTACAGCCATGAGCTGTATAGCGTTGTAGCCCTGTCTTACGATTCGAGGAATGACATTTTTTGCAAATTCAATATAGGTACCAACCCGACCCTCCTGGGTTCCGATACCTATGTGACACTCGTAAATTCGAAGACTTTTCGGTTTCTTTGGTTTTGGATGCTTCGCCTTATATACCTTGAATTGCACAATTTGGATTGATATTTAATTACATGATGACAAAATTTTCCCTTCGAACGCGTAACATAATTTTCCCTTAAAAACCTACATTTTCCGGAAGAGGATGCCAAATTCTTTGTTTGAATGTAGTTCCCTCTGAACGATTCTCTGCCTGTGTAACATATGTCGCCCAAGGGCTCAATCTCTCCAAGAGTTGACCATTTTGATCTTTTATAATAATCTTTACTTCAGAAAGATGCTTAATCGGACTAGTGCCATCTGGATTCGGGCTCAAGTTCAATTCCCACTTGCCGTACTCTAATTTTTTATACGGCGTTTTTGTTCTATCCCAGTTGTCTGTAGAAAAATAAAATTGTTCAAAACCGAACTCATGCATCACCAAACAACTCAATAAAACTATTCCGTTCATGAGTATCATTGAGCGATTTTACGTCGTGCCTGACAGCAACAAAGATACAGTGTTATATGTAGATTCAATTTTCACGTTGTAAAACCGCTCATTTACAAAGGAAACACTTTGACCCTGGGAAAGGATTTTGATGGCTAGTAGTTAGTACACTACAAGGTAAGACATTCACTACTGGTCAAAAGTTTGGGTTCACCTCTTTTTTGACAATTGATTAAGTTCTCTTAATTTTAATTATGTCAAAGCTAAAATGTGAGCACCTTAATGGTTTAAATGCTCTCAAAATTCTGTGTAAAATGAACCCAGGATGAAACCTATTTGTCTCTTTTTCGAGTAGATATTGCAAAAATGGTGTAAATTTCAGTGTTTTCTTAAATTTGTAATAACTTCCGTAATAATTAACATTTTTTAATTTACCTGGTCTGCTTTTAAACCTATTTTTCCACAGTATGGAAACATTTTATTAGTATGAAACAACTTCAAGTTCTTGCTCTGTCATAATATTTTTTATAATAAGAAATTTTTTTAAATTTACAATCATAAGCTGTTGTGGCAATGTGGAAAATGGCTTTAAAATGAGACCAGGTAAATTAAAAAATATTAATTATTACGGAAGTTATTATAAATTTAAGAAAACACTGAAATTTACACCATTTTTGCAATATGTACTCGAAAAGTAGCCAAATAGGCTTCATCTTAGGTTTATTTTATACAGAATTTTGAGAACATTTAAACCTTTAAGGAGCCAACATTTTAGCTTTGACATAATTAAAATTAAGAGAACTTAATCAATTGTCAAAAAAGTGGTGAACCCAAACTTTTGACAGGTAGTGTATTAAAAAAAGAATGAAATCGACTTCCTGGGTATCCAGGTGTTCCAAGTTAGTGTATGTATGCAATAGTTACTCACTAAAGTCTCCAGTCAAATAAACTTCTTGTGCCGCCGGGGCCCATTCTATAGCTGTCACGCTATTATCATCATTGATATGTATACCAAATTTTTTGTATCCTCCGGAGAAATTTTGAATACTCTTTTCACCTGCTTCTATTTTATCAACGTAGTCTTTGAACAAAGCATACCTAGATTTATTTTTAAAAAAAAGTTAAAACTTTGGGTGACCAGACAGGGTCTCTAGTGATGAGTCGAAATTTGCGGCTTTTTCCCAACTACAATTTGTTCACCCGACCAATTTAATGATGTTTTTTGTAATTTGAAAATTATTTATTTACACGTAACAAACTTATCCACAATCACA
>NC_046660.1:3861468-3868676 GCF_010883055.1 Belonocnema kinseyi | reverse complement strand
TAAATTGTCACGCTAGCAATTTCGGAATTTAAAAAATGGAACCACACCGGGGAACTTTGCGAAGAAGCTATAGAAGGGAAAGAAGGAGAAAACGTCCCCAGTGTGGTTACATTTTTTTTAATTTCGACATGTTTGCTTGATAATTTATTTATTTTATCTTTGCACATTTAATTATTTTTAATATTTTTTTTTTTCATTTAATTCGCTTCTGTGATTGTAACTTTAAAATTTGGGTTTCTTCGGCTTTATTATTTGTCTTTTTTGTTTAATTTTTAGTATTTCAAAAAATTTGTTTTTAGTGATATGATTAAGACCGGGAGTTTTTTCAAAATTCAAATTTATTCATTATTTGTAACCAGTCTTCTTCTGTCACATACAAACATTAATAGTAGAATAAAGTAAATTTCACGAAAAAGTGTCTGAATCCGAATTAACCTAAACCGCTTTTGAATTCGAATTAATCCAATTCAATCTAAACTCGGATTCACTCGGAATAAAAATAATGTTCAGATTGATGCGGACTGAATCGGATTAAGTCAGATTCATTTTTAACCAATTTCGATCGCGAAAGAAGTCTAGAATTTTTTGGATTGGTTCGGATTGATTCGGGTTGGTTCGGAATAAATAATAAATTTCGTTATTGAAAAAGCTAATACTTTGCCGCAAAAGTTTGTTGCACCCTACCATTTAAATGAAATTATTGGTAAGACCCCCGTGTATTTGCGTTACTTTAAAAATAAACTCGTTTATACCATTTTCATATATGCATACCTTCGACGAATATCATTTTCATATTGTTTTAAATATGGATCTCTGTCCAATAGAATCTTTATTTCGGGAACTTCCACTTTAGAAGGATCCATTTTCGACCACTTTCCATACATCTTTAAACTCTTCTCGTTATTATTTAAATAAAACTAATCTTGAATATCATATAGTTAAATGCAAAATGTACTTTTACACCGGTAAAAATTTGAATGACATTTCAAGGTGGTTTGTTATCTGTGAGCATTGGCACCACAAACATTGATAGTAAAACTTACGATAGTTTTAGAACCAAAGTTACAGGGCGTTAGAACCCTTTTACCATGTGCTCTCTTTAGACTAGAGAGCTAGAGATCATGCGGGCCGGTCCACAAGTGTGTCGTCCATGTTGAAAAACGTTGATTCACATTTAGGATACCTTTTCACGGAGGTCGAATTTGAATCAACTGATGAATTAATCTGACACATCGAGTTCGTATCTAGGTTCTCAACCAATCAAATTTGCCATAAACCAACAAAGTAGCTAGAAATGAATCTTATGAAACATTTTAATTCCACGATTAACCCAAAACAGGCCTCGTTGAAAAGGTACCCTAATACTTATCGTCTGCTATTGCTAATACTGGATATTTTAAGTGTATTGCCAGGAATGAATAAAGAATACTAAAAATGAAGTATGAAAGGATATTAGTTATTGAATTTATTGTTGCAAAAAGGAAAGATCCTTCATTAAGTTAAAGGTTTTTTTGAAGTAACACAGGAGCAAATTATCGTAAAAAATCAACAAAAAACCATTTGGCTGAGGTTATCTAGAGCTTGAAAAAAGTAAACAAAAGTGATATCTGTGAAATTAAGAAATGTAGTGACGTTTTACGATCAAAGAATAATTTAAAAATCTTAAATAGTTACTATTGAAGTTTATAAAGTGTGTTTTGAAGCTATGGAATGTAGAAAAAATTAGAATTTCTATCCAAAAATTCCTATATTAAATCTGCCAATTAAATGCAATTTTAATTGTTCTGATATTTTGCAATTATTTTTTATCACGAAAGTGTAAATAATTACTGGACTTTGATTTTTTGGCTTTTTGTTGCTTGTTTACTTTTTTAAGTTCTGGATAACCTCTACCAAATAGCTTTTAAGAGACTCGCCGGGGTCGTTTCCAAATAAAAAAGAAAATAAACCTCTCTTTCTAGATCCACGCGTTAGAAACAGAGGTCCGTTAGATGTTTTAATTTCGGTACGGTAGGGGAGTTCCACTGCTGTATATTGACTCCACCAAAACTAGCATTTTTTTGTCTCTTGAATCGCTCAAACATTGCATGATCACTCCAATTAAACAGATAACATATATTTCGAGATAAATAATAGTATATTATGCATCTAGCCGGAGAAGAGGGACTTTTTTTTACGAGTGTATGTTTTCAGTACGAGTTCTAGGCGAGCGTTCGGGTACCTTTTCACGGAGACCTTTTTCGAATTGTTCGTTGAATTAATTTGGTACATCGAGTTCTTATTTAATTTATCAACCAATGAAATTTTCTATAAACCAACAAAAAAGTTGGAAATGATTCCTATGCAAAATATAAATTCGACGATTAATTTAAAACACGCCTCTGTGAAAAGGTACGCTTACGCGCTCGACTACAACTTGGACTTGAAACATACACAAGTCGAAAAATACTCTTTCCTCTTGACGTACACGATATTTCTTATGACAAATTGTTGATTTCTGACATTTTTCGAAATACAGTCAAGAATTCAGTCCATATTAGATTTAAAATAAGGGAAGCGTGATTCACGGTAATTTGAAAGATAATTTATGGTGGCTTACCATAAACTGCCCAAAATTCAATTTAAAAATGTCTATAAATTTCTGGAAATTTATTAACATTTTCAGTAATTTATGGTAATTTTAAATGTCAATATGATAAATTACCATGAACTACTCAAAATTCAACTTGAAACACTTTTATAAATTTCCTAAAATCTATGAAATTTATGGCAACTTGACAGGTACTTTATGGTAACTTATCATAAATCGCTGAAAACTCAATAAAAAAATGTCTATAATTTTATAGGAATTTCCGGTTACTTATGGTAATTTTACAAGTAAATATGGTAAATTATCATAAACTATCCAAAATTCAATTTCAAATATTTTGATGAATTCCTGAAAATTTATGAGTTTTCGGTTAATTTATGGTAACTTACCATAAATTGCCTAAAATTCGATTTGAAAATGTCTATAAATTTCCGGAAATTTTTGGTACTTGACCGTAATTTGATCAATTATAATATGGTAACTTTATATGATTTACCGCAAAATTCTATTTTCTGCGAATCAAAATTTCTCTACAGTTTTTACGGTGAGGGGGCTAATTATCGTAAAATTCGAGTTCATAGATGTATAATTTTTATTATTCTCATCTGACGTCACTTTTCACTTCCTGGGGAGTGGAAAGTAGAGCTTTAGCCCCGTTTCATAGGCTGAAATCATGCATGTGTCATAAAAAGTAAATGTTCTGTTTTTAAATAATGATTGATATATTTCCAACAATATCGCAAAAAAATTATTCTTATTAGACTTTTCTTAAAATAATACGCCGATCGATCCAAGATGTAATTATGCAAAATGAATCAAGATATTAAAGATTAGTTTTAATTAATATTTGTGATAAAAAAGGTGTTCCTTATTTCCTTCCTTTAAATTAAAAACTGACAATTTAATTTTAGGCAATAAAATCAAATGATTATTTTACTTGTCACTTTAAGTATATTTTGTGATCAAAGAAATATTATTTTTTTGCAAACAATTATCTTGGACATTTCATCATTTTGTCAAAGCGCGCCAACGATAACCAATCTTATTGTCGACGCGACACATGCGCAGTGCGAAAAGATACAAGAATTGGGAGCACTGTTGATGTGTGTTTGTTGTGTTTGTGTATCTCATGTGGTTGGTTAATTGGTTATATTTAAATTTTTGTTCCGCAATATGTGTATACGGTTTTCGTAATTTGATGAGGAACATATTGAAAATTTTCAGATGTCTGGAATAATTCAATACGTCATTGTACGTGGCGATCTTTTAAAAAGTATGCAATGGCCAGTTGGTGCTGTTATTGCTCAGACATGCCATGCAAGTGCCGCAGCTATACATCTTTTTTACAACGACGAATACACGCAAAAATATTTATCAGACTTGAATAACATGCACAAGGTAGTATTGGAGGTAAGTCTCCAAAATACTCTCAATATATTTTTATTTTTTATTAGCCACTGCAGTGCCGGCGCGGCGGCAGACGACTTTTTTTTGGACACATTTAGCTCTAACCGTTTTTTACTCGAAAAATTCAATAACTTCATTTTAAAAAAATACTAGAATCAATTGATTTTTACATGCTAGGCGGTAATCTTTTTGATAAAACTTTAGAATAGCGGCTTCTCCAGTATGGTCCTTTCAACTAACAAACCAAAATTTGTTCAAGTTCAATTAATTCTAAATGAAAAAGGTGGAGAAAGAGCATTTTCAGACCACAATATCACTTTGTTTATGAAAGTGAAAAGAAAATTAAATCAGTAAAATTTATCGATTTCAAATTCAATATATTGCCTTTTGATTCAAAAAGTCTTACGAATTTTTTATATTTCCAGCTTTTACGAGTAAACAATAATTAAAAAGTACGAAATTTAAAAATAAATTTTTTACTTAACGCTTTTTTTTAAGTGTGCAAAAAAAGTTTTTTTTATTTATTCATTTTTTTTGAAAAAAAACCTTTGCCGTGATTTACGTTTTTGGCATTTCATTTTTTGGGCGAATTTGGAACGTTATAAACACCACGAAAAAGAATCAATCCAAAAAACATGTTTTTGTACATTTTCAAACATTTCAAATAAAGGCAAAATTATTTTGTTTGTTAAGAAGGTTCAATTGTAAATTTAAAAAGGAGAACAGAGGATGTTTCAAATTTGGTTTCTTTACGTGTTTTGGATGTCGACCCACAAATCGTTGCCCTTCAGCTCAAACGATTGGATTGATTAATTAATTTTGCTTTTTCTCGGCCTTTTTATACCACTGTGAATGGATTTCCAATGTCCAATGTCTCATAGAAAGATTGTCTGTTCTTTTCGAAATTTAAAACTAAAAGTTTAAACGTTTCCCCTTTTCGTGAAAAAATTCCCTGACCTCCCCCTTTGCGCTGTCATCCCTGAAGTTTACAATCCGAATTGCTTTCAATCGATTTGAAAGGAAATCGGGTTTTACAGGGTACGCCCTGCCAGTAACTCTCACATGTTGACATTATTTTTAAAAGGTTCCAGATGAGGATAGCTTGACTGACATACATAAAAAACTGGAGGAGAACAGCATCGACCATAAGCTGTGGGTTGAACAGCCCGAAAATATACCCACCTGTCTAGTAACAAAACCTTATCCGAAGGAACAAATTCAGAAGCATGTCAAAAAATTAAAACTTTTTAAATAGGAACAATAAATTATTGAGAGATTCAAACATGATGAGAGCACCTAATTTGTATATTTCACACTTATATTTAATATAAAAACATCAATATTAATGAAAATTCGTCATTTCTCAAAATAACCAGATTGTGTAATACAACCGCATCTCGATTTAGCCGCTCGCGGTTTAGCAATAGGGTTTCCGCGATTTTAGATAAAATATTTTTTTAATACATCATGTTAATCCGAACTGAAAGTGCGTTATAATTTTTTGTTATGTTGAGACGTTCAACAGAGAAAGATTATTAAAAATTGAAGGCGGTAAAACGCTTATTCAAATTGGTGTCACGTGACTCAGAGGTTCTCATAATTATCTACCAATGTGGCGATATGAAACTCATCGTCTGCTGTCAATTGACTTGATAACTTTATTTGTTAAGGTTTATGTGACAAAAAAAGTTTTCCTGTTGTAATATATGGATTACGCTCAAGGAAAACAGTAAGTACAATTATTCACATATTTACGAATTGTTCAATAAATATGACAACATTTAAGAACTTTTTAAGGGCATGTGATACTTACAGTTTCCTCGGCTTTTTTTCTACAACAATGAAAATGTTTAAAAACTGAATTCGGAGATGCTATAAAATATCATAACGGACGTCCCCGGACTATTTTTTTTTGGAGGATAATAACAAAACATATTTATTGTGCTAAATAAAAATTTTATGCATATGCATTATTTTGAGGTTACGTCATTTTTCATTTCTGCCTTTCCGATAATCTCGAAATTATTTATGAAATAAACTTTTTTGATTGCCTGCAAACAAGGTTAGTTCCGGGAAATTAGTTACTATTTTTATTTGTAAGTGCAAAGTTTTCGGCCAAAAATATTGTGTAGTTTGGAAGTAACGCTCGGGTGAATTGTAACACACATAACCTCGAAATATACACGCGCGTTGTTAGCAATATCAAAAAATTTTTGATAAAAAAACCCCAAAAAAGTGTGCGGGGACGTCCGTTAGCTTGTTCGCTATCATTTCCAGATTTGGAAGGCAAAATATTTGTTATCCTAGGAAAACAGCCGGGGGAATCTAACACTGAAAAAATCGATACTATTTCCTAAGCGCTATGAAAAATTAATTACATTTTTCTAAATTAAAACTTTTTTTTAATTAACCCACAAAAAAATGTATGAGGACGTCCGTTGGCATGTTCGCTATTATTTTCCAATTTTTTAAGAAAATATTTCTTATTCTAGAAAAAAAGCGGGGGGAACCTAAGACTGGTAAAATCGACAATTTTCAAAGTATCTCATGCCCTTAAATGAATTCTTTATACAAAAGTTTTTGTTTTAAATGTTTCTCCACTGTTTATAATGTTTTTTTAAACAATATTTTGCGACTTCAATTTTCGATGTGTACATAACCAAAACAAAATATCGGCACATGAAAAGATATTTGAGAATCACTGACAAACATGTTGTGATTGGTGTAAAATATTCGACCAATTTGACGTCAAAGGGACCCTCCAATCGAAATTGTGATTAAAAATTCATATTTCAACGTTAAGGGCATGTGACACAGCTAAATACCTATATTACCGACCTCACTTTTTCAGTTCACTGAATGTTTTTTTGAACCTAAGAAATTTTTTTTGTAAATAAAATATCGAGCTGAAACTTTGGAAAATGTATTAGAGTACAATAAAGTACGTTTAGGCACTGCATTTTGGTAGGAACTTGACTGAAAATTATTTCATTTTTTTCTGAACCTCGACATTTTTTGAACGTTCGAACTTTTTTTTATACATAAAATATCGGTCTCAAACTTTGAGAAATACAAGAGCCGAAAGAAAACTACGTTTAAGTACAAATCTTAATAATAAAAGATGTTAAAAAAAAATGTATTTCAACTATCAATTCCATCGGCATCAGTCGGGAATGTTGTACACGAAAATACGAACCCTCTAGAACCTCGT
>NC_046660.1:3830357-3861368 GCF_010883055.1 Belonocnema kinseyi | reverse complement strand
TTACATTTTCTATTAAGATTTGTATTTAAACGTAGTGTTTTTCGGCTCTTGAATTTCTCACAGTCTGAGACTGATATTTTATGTATAAATAAGTTGGAACGTTCAAAAAATGTTGAGGTTCAGAAAAAAGATAAAATAATTTTCCGTGAAGTTCTTAAAAAAGGCAGCACCTAAACGTACTTTATTGTGCTCTAATACATTTTCCAAAGTTTCAGCTCGATATTTTATTTACAAAAAAAGTTCTTAGGTTCAAAAAAATATTAAGTGAATTGATAAAGTGAGGTCGGTAATATAGGTATTTAGTTGTGTCACATGTCCTTAAATTAAAAATAGTGACCAATATGTAAAAAATATTTCATGGGTGCTTTTTAAATTAGAATTTTACATACTATAAGATCCATTTATTGGAAAAATGATATCTGACTTTTTAAAAAACCCTATTCCTAGAAATGTTGACCCGAGGAGTTGCTCAGCTCAAGGAATATCTGGAATGTCTCAGACGAGAGTCTCAGGTTGAGTCACATTAAAATATCAGTGAATTTTCAGTATCTATTTCAATGATTTAACGGTCTTCTTTCATGAGTTACTTAATGGCACTCCTGCCTTGATTAGCCATTTCCTGGTGATCTTTGACTTCACTGGTCAAAAATTCGCAAAGGAAATTTCGGATAGCTTTTTGTATCATTTTCTTTCAGATTCTTTTCTAGACTTGCAACCGAAGCTTTCCGTTTATATATCATTACAACTTATTTTCACCGAAAATTGACAGTATTTTTGCTTGATATATTATATTGATAAGATGTCTGCTGGACCGGGAAATGAAGAAAGAACCTTGATTTTTTTCAATATACTGATGTGAAAATTAAAAGTATTTTTATATATTTTATTGCTCTCATTCTGACTTGGAACAGAGAATTTATAAAAAGAAAACACAATTCTCATGTGGATTAGGAAATTTTCGAAAATAATGACAATTATAACTCGGAACAGTGAATTTTCGAAAAGGATTCTAATTTGAAGCAGGGGATTTCGAAAGAAAATTATTATCTCGACTTTTAATCGAGAAATGTTTAAAAGATTTGGAATTGCTGGTTAGTTCACATAATAAATCACGTAAAGAATTACAATAATCCTGACTTAGAAGTGGGAATTTTGGAAAATAATTATAATTTTATGTTGCAATATAGAATTTCTGTAGAAAAATTAAATTTCGGAACAGTTTTGACATTTCCTTGTACAATTATAATTTTTACTATGGGACAGGGAGATTTATTAATGAATAAAATTTTTTACTTTAGAACAAATTATTTCCACAAAAAATTATAATTTATTGGTTAGGGCAGGGAATTTTCGTAAATAATTATTATTTGAATGAAAACGATCCCTATCCAAATTCAGAAAAAAAAATCGTCTGATGTTCCAATTCGAATTATAATTCTTTTCCAAAATTCCCTGTTAAAAATAAGAGTGCTCTGAAATCCTTTGAAACATTTAGAAATCTCTTGTAATCTTCAAAAATTGTTTGAAACCAGTGAATTGAATTCTTTTAAATTGACCGGGAAACACTAACACTTGATCGGGAGAAAACCGGCAAATTAAAATCAATCGAATAGATCAGCTGCTCAACAAAACATTTGTTAATTTTTCGTTAAAATTAGTGTGGATTTAATTGATGTGCAAATCGTGAGTTGAGGAGAAAAGAGAAGAGGAGAAAAAATCGCATATAGACTGTTTATTTTAACACTTTAATTAGTATGATGCTGGCAAGTAACTGCGGTAAAACATTTTATTATACAATTTTCCTGTTCGCAAGGAGCTACTTGTATTAGATAACGATTACAGTACGTTTACCTTAAGCATACAGTCATCTCAACTTATGATTATCCAGTATGTACATATAATTACTCTCCACTATTTGGTTTTTCCATTGAAAAATATTAAATGACTTATTATCCTTTTGATATCAAGGACTTATCTAGATATTTTTTACATCTAGTTTTAGATTTCTTTTTAGATATATCAGTCTTGCACATGTACAATCATTGAAAAACTAAAAAAAAAACGGCGTCTAATATACTTGCTCTTAAAAATATATACTTTTCACGCACCCACGCAAACACACACACAAACAAAAAAAAACAAAAGAATACTGACAAAGCTCGGATGGGATATAATTATAATAAAGTTGTACAATCTGCTTGCTTCTGCTTTTTATACGTGACATGTACATGTAAGTATGTAGCGTTAATATCTTGCTACAAGTCTTGTATTTTGTCAAAATATTGTTTCATTCATCAATGGATAAATAGCGAAGTGGTTCATTCAAAAGTAGCGTAAGATTCACACAATAAATTCTTTAAAATGAGTAAAAAAGTGAGAAAAAAAATAGTTACAAAATGTGGTTCACTTTGACCATCGATAAGATTAAATGCTCAGTTTTTGGTCTACGAACAAGAGAAAAAGGCATCCTTTCAATTTTGTTAGTAATTCAAAATGTTTAATTTTACAAAGCATAAACGAAAATTTTTCTACCAATCTATTTTTATAGAGTGTGATCAGACAAAAATGTCTTTTTACACAAGTGGCTAATTGATCTATTATCGCACTCATTGACTCTTGTAAAGTAATGAAATTCCACAAGGAAAGGACCCTCGTTGTCAACTGCCGTTTAAAATATATTCGCGTTTTTCTGTGAATAAAAGTTAAAAGTATTGAATTCGTGGCTACAAAGGGGAAATTATTCTTCAATCTGTGTTCTATCCCACGAGACATTCTATATACTGTTGTCTCGTCAGTGACCGAAAGTGGGTAAATTTTATGTTTGAGCAAAAAAATTAATACGTGCGGTTATGGTACTCGCCAACTTTAGATGCACTTTTCTCGAAAGACCAGTTTTCGATGTTCCAACTTGAAAAGTGCCTCGACTACTCACTGTTCAACCTAGAGGGCGTGCCGTGGGCTCACAATATCGGCAACCTATCCGACAAAGTGGCCCTTTCCTTGCGGAACGCCATACACATAGCACTATCTCGTGGACTAAACAATATTATTGATTCAGTGCTTCTTCTTATATAAATAACAATTGAATCAATGAAATATTAAATAATTAAATTAATCAAAGTGAATCGAGTTATTGGGATGGAAGCCACTGGAATTATGTTATTTTTGTATCTCAGACTGGTACTATACAACACTATACAACACTGTTCACCTTGAGTATTACAGTATTCTCTCCAAATTAAAATTTGACTTTAATTCTACCTAAATGAAACCTGTAAGAAATCTGCCTTGACAAAAAGGATACAACTTTGATAAGCCTTCATTTAAGTTATACGAGATCCATCCTTTTTTATACATGTTGAACAATTAAAATGTAATTAAATAGCCAGGGAGTTCAACAAAACAATAAAAAAAAGACTGATTCCGTGTAACAAGACAACTAACTGTACACCACGAAACTTGTACTCGTTTTTCCTTTGAAATCAAGCTCGATTTATTCAGTTATAGGTGTGATGACTTAATTACTTGGCTGCTCAGTTTCATTCGAAACTATCTATCTTAAACATTGCATCCTCTGTACTCTTTCTTTAAGTTACTAAGATTATCTTAACATTTAGTCATTCATTATCAAGAATTACTGTATGTACACACACTGCAGACGCTAGACACTGTACAGGTACACTTATTTACAACACTTATTGGCAAGGTATGTATTGATTTTAATAATGTCTTGACTCGATCGAGTCTCTCATCCATGATGGTCGCGATATAATAGGTAGCGTACGATGAACGATTAATTATCAGAACGACATAAGAGGACGATGATGTGCGTGCCTCCTGTGGCATTACTGCTCTTTCTCTTTGAGCCATTTGCGCAAAATGTTGCGTCTCCGCTGAAAAAGAAAAAGATACTGATGTAACAATGAGACGAGTGCATATTTATTCAGCTAAATTATACATAATCTACTCGTAACAGTTTGCAGCAACATGGGCCGACGCGACGTAACGCGTCTCGCCTTTAGTTTTGTCATTTTTCGTGCATACAAAAAATGACAGTAGTGCAAAAATGACCCTAAAATTATATTCTTTATTTGTGCAAAAAGAACGTGATTTCTCCATATCAGCAGTAAGAAAAATTTCATGTAACACTACAAAGTCATGCAGAGATTCTGAAAGTTAACTCTCGTTAGATGGAAGCTGTCTGTCTTCTTCCAATAAAATAATAAATTAGTGCGAGTCGAGTGAAAAAATGGAATTAATTGCTGCATGCATTTACCTACCACACATTATTTATTTGGTTAGCACTCGTTAATTTTAGGGGAGATGTGAAGTTGAGTGGCAAATGATGCAGATGATATATTTATGTATATATAAATATGCTGAGTGAGGCAACGCTAGTGAGGTTATTGTTCAGCTAGATTTCCATTTTGATCGGGATAATCTTCGTACTCTTCCCCCTGGTCTTCATAATCTGTTTCGGCAGGTTCAGGACCATCTACCGTTGGTGATGTTGAACTCATGATATCCTGGCAAGCATATATTTCACAGTCCCAAACAAAGATTCATACCACAACCATGTGTTAATATAGAGTATAGACCTCAGTTCTACAATTTAATTATTTATCCTACCACTTCAAATATGTATAACCACTAAAGTGGTCTTTATTTACATTTTAAACATTTCTTTTGGGAATTCATTTGCCCCCACTCGCACTTATCGTGCGCTTACCAAAAATTACGGTCGAACCAACCAGAATTCTGGTTAATTCAACTAATATAATGGAATGTTTTATATGCCCTTACTATAACTTCTGGTTAAAAGTATCAGAAGTTTCTTGTTGACAATTTTCTGGCAAGGTTAACCAGAAATCTTTACTACACAGTTTTCTGGTAGCTTAAGAATAAAACGTACTGTCAAAATAAACAGACATTTTGGTAAACTTAATCAGACCTTCTGGTAAGCTCAACCACATATTCTGTGAGACATCAATTTTCGACTATTGAATTTTGATACTCTTCTACCTTTATGGAGTTTTTCTAATCCCCTCTTAAATTGCATGGAACACATTTTACATTTTCCCAAAGAAAATAATCTAACAAAAGTTTCCGACAACTAAGTGCACCATCTATGTTCCGCTTCGCTAAAATGTCGTATCTCCATAATCTATATGTGAATCTATGTATTTATAAATGGCGATAGATACAACACTCGAAACAAAACTAGCACATTGTTGATACGTTCTTTTTCTGAAACTATTTGTTAATACTATTTTGTTTGTGATTTTACAAATTACACCAAAAAAATATGTGCTTGGTTTGGAAGTATTCCTGTAACACTGGTCTTTAGACAAATAAACCAAAAATTTTTCTCATAATACAATTAAATTAACGTTTCACTATAATTATTTATAGTTATACAACTGATTAATCATTAATCAAAGAGCCGAAAATAACCCATCGCCTCAGGAACATTAAGTTTCTCATAGAATCAACATGGGAGAAATTGTACATAAATTTTAAATTTATGTAACGTCCCTACCCATTTTATGATATAGCGTGTTTTCTTTAAAAGGGTACATTTGGAGTAGCCTTTTTAACCGAAGGGTAGAAAGCAAAGAAATTCTAGGGGTAACATTTTTGTTGCCTTTTTAATGCCTAGCGTATTTGAATTTTTTTAAACTAAATTTTTATTTTTAAAGTATACCGTTGTGTGCATTTTGAATTTAATTATTTTACAATTAAGAATTTCAATTTGAATTGTATACAAGAAGTTTTCATTGGTTCTCTTTAAAAATTGTTCTTGATATTTTGACATAAAGTTATTGAATTTCACGCTCTACAATTTAAAATTGTCTATTTT
The DNA here is from genome assembly GCF_010883055.1 of Belonocnema kinseyi. Classification (NCBI taxonomy): domain Eukaryota; kingdom Metazoa; phylum Arthropoda; class Insecta; order Hymenoptera; family Cynipidae; genus Belonocnema; species Belonocnema kinseyi. Next base: position 3,855,508 of record NC_046660.1, on the reverse strand, counting down.
ATATAGTATCAAACTGATAATGTAAATTTGTTTAGCAACTTCAATTGAAAATTATTGAAGGATGAAGGCCTAAATTCAATAGAAAAGTTTGGGACTTCTGGGATCATCAAATGCTTTTTGAAGTCAATATTATTTTCTTCGTAAAGCTTGAAATTATTCCATCAAAAAATAAAAATTGCAGAAGACTTCATTTTAAAAATATTTAATTGAATGCCATTTTTGAATTTGTTGCGGGAAATTTTGAATTTTTATGTCAGCAACATTCACTTTATAATAATTTTTTATATTGTATACTATTTTTGAGCATGCTCAGTTAATAACTATAGAAAATGCAATTTTCAACACAAATTGCTGGATCCGACATTTTTGAAATCTTTGAAATTACAAGTTTTTATAAATTAAAATATTCTAAGCATTGTGTAGAAAATATTATCATATTTATAATATTGATTTCAATAAAAACTACAAAATTTTAGGCCAATTAAACGTTTTTATACAATTTCTTCCATGTTAATGTTATGGGTAACTTTTGAATTGTCTGGAGCGATGGGTAAATGTTATCCAATTTGGTTAAAAATCGAAGGACATTCTATTTTTGGGCATTCACAACAGATGGACGAGAGGGAGCAAATAACCATTTCAAAAAAAAGTATAAAAGGACTACCCTAATAATAACTTCTAACTACAAGATTATGTCCATAATGAATGCGTTAAGTATATTTTGCACCTGAACCAAGTTATAATTCTACAATCTTTTAATATTTTATAAGAGCAATGAGGATTTCTTTAACTGAATAGTATATCTGTGCACTATATACCTGTGGTGGTCTCCACCCGCATCCTGGCAACGGAAGTCCGTCTGGACCCAAGGGGCAGGGTGCATCTAAACCAGGAACACCTTGGTCTCCTTTGAGTCCTTTCTCGCCTCTTTTGCCGCGCTTTCCGGCTGGACCCTGAAAAACAAGAATAGGGTTTTTTGGGTCAATTTAAATTCAAAAAATTACTATCGCGGCGTGCAAAAAGGCCAGGCAGGGAAAAATTGTATGCAAAATATTATAGGTCGAAATTATGCATTTTTAGTTACTTAATAGAGTGTTCTAAATTGGAAGGAAACATAGGAGTCTCGGCGACATTGACTTAAACTCTTAAAGGAATAATTGCGGCGAAAATATATAAAATGCGTTGCAATAAATGCAGTACTTCTTAAATAAAACTTTGTTGCGTGGTGGTGGCAGCATATAACTTGGTGATCGGCTGTTTGGCAATTCAGATGTTCTCTTTTATTTGACAGAAGCGAAACTCAGTATAATAATGTATTTAAACGCACATACTTGAATAGATATAATGAACAGAGAATTTTAATATTTTACTTGGTTTTCGCAAAAACCGATTTTTCATTTAAAAATATCTGTTACTGTAAAACTATATAATAAAAAATACAACGCTACAGGCGTGCTCTTGAAATAACCTATTCTCATGTATAAGTTAAGTACCTTGGAAATAATTGTTGGATAAGAAGTATACTACTGAAAAATTCTAAATACGCAATGAGTATAATATTGGCCAAAAGTACGAAAGTGCTATGAAATTTTGAGATATGAACTCGCAAGTAACTTATGTGCCTTAGGAATAAAGAAAAAACAAATAATATGTATAATAATGTAAAGTTTGGCATAAGATTTTCCACTCTACTTTTCATGTACAGGAAACACAACCTGCAAACTAAATTTTCAACTAAATCAGCTAAAAAATTATTTTTATTACTAAAAAACTTATTTATATTTTGAGGGACATGGTTTTAAATACTTACAGCATCGCCGGTAAGTCCTTTCTCTCCTTTAGGCCCCTGTAATTGACAAAATGCAACACTTGATTTTATTAATACAATTAATGCTTGCGAAGTTTGGAAGAGATGAAGGTAGTATACTGCATTTTAGATAAATTTTCTTCGAACGTATTTTAAACAGGATGAAAAAAGAAGTATCGAATTGTTTTATCTTCCACTTAGCAGTTTATTATACGTAAGTCGAATATACATACACTTACTACAGAAAAGAGAAGAGTTCTTAAGTTGTGTGGAGTGTAAAGAGAAGCACGTGCGATACAAAAAATTACTTACTTCAATAGAAAAAGGCGAAAATAATCTCTGGAATAATTGGCTTTGTAAACTGCTGGGTATTAATGAACTTTTGAATTTGTGAAAAAGAAAATGAACAATAAGAAACTTTTTCGACGGTTGTGTCCAACATGAATGCATACACGAATATTATGAAGAAAGAGCATCCATCCTGTGAGCTTTAGTTTAATTTGCCATTTAAAATTTTAATAATATTTAAAGTAAATATTGTAGAGTATTTTATTAGGGTTTTGAATTACAATCAAGTTGAACCAGTTGAAAATATATACAATATTAGTCTCCAGTTTTTTGCAACTTTTAAAAATTTGGTTTGGGAATAAAAAGTATACTAGACTACAGGATTTACTATATGCATACGGCATACGCTAATGCTTTTTTTAAAAAAAATAAAATTAATAGTACTTTACCTCTGCACCAGGTATCCCATCAGTACCCTAGAGAAAAAAAAACCAAATGTAATTTATAAAAGCAAACATAATTATGTAATTTAAGATAAGAATAATCCCCAACATAGCATGCCGAAAAAACCTGGCGTTTTCTTTAAGATTGATCCTAATAGGTAACCCAGATAGATGTCTGAATTTCTACTCCAAGTACTGACAATGAAACTGATAGAAAAAATTCAATCACAGAGATAAAAAATGTGATTTTTTAGTAATTTTTCGAAAATTTTGTATGGGATTGAAGTGTTGCAAAATTATTTTTTATTACATGAAAAATTACCAATCAGGACTAAACTCAGACCAAAAAAATTTGAAGAAAATATATTTTGCTAGAGATAGGTAAATAAAATTTGCTTGTTTCGGCATTGTCATGAAAAATTATTTTATGGGGCACTTACCATAATAATATTTTTTTGAAAATTTTGAATAGATCACACTTTTTATCTCTCACTGTGAGGACATTTTTCTAATACGTTAACCAAAAATATTCTAAACTATTATTTTAAATTAACTAAATTATAGCGAGCAAAATATAGTTTTTCCAAATTTTTCCAGACAGTTTCGTTGTCAAATATACCGCTTTTTTCAAATAAAAAACGGCAGTGTCATTTTTGTTGCAACTCATTTGTTATGCTCTCGAATCAAGATTTTTTCCAAAATAAAAACACTTCGAGTGTGAAACTGCGTAACTTGAACATAGCTGCAATGTAATTCCCCGCCCGGTGTCTCGCTTATGTTGCAATTCAAAACACGAAATCGGCGTACTTTTCAGGATGTTCGTTTTTATGTGTACGGGAAACCAGTAAATGAATATTTACTATCTAATTTTCGAAGGCGGTTTTCATAGGCAACAACCCGAAGTGGGCACATGAGAAAAAAAAAAGGTGTCGCTGAATTATTTCGAGTACTACAACATATATGCGAGAACGATGAAAATCGGACTCGGACACCTAACTAGGTTTCCTTGTTAAAATTAGGTCGAAACATACACGGTTGATAATTTTTGCGAAATTGAATAAGAAAACAAAATTAAATTAAAATGCGCGTATTGTAAAATTAGATCGCCAGGATTTCAATTTCTTGTTAGTCAAATTAATTTCGAATTATAAGTTAACTCTGGTATAAAATTTAGCAATTTTTTCGGCAAGAGTGCTATGTGGGGATCCTTCATTCATATATTCAAACTTAAAATGGCATACAAAATTACTTTTTATTATAAGGATCAAGAAAGTGGCTCATGTAAAAGCTGATGGTATATAAAGATCGCTCAAGGATTTCAACTTAAAGGTGGTTAAAAAAAAAATCATCGAGTGGGCGAAAACGAGTTAAAAATAACGTAGGAAAGTTAGGCTTGCATCGTATATTATAACGATATAAGAGAACGATGTATTATAATATAATATATCGTTAAATTATAATATACGATAAAATCAACGTTATTTTTGTTTCTTCTCAACTCATTGTTGCCCGCGACAGTCTTAACTCATTTTTGCTCCGACGACTTTTTTAACCCGCTTTTGGTATCACCGTCTCAATTAAAGGATTGCATCACTTTTAATAAAAAGCTTAAACTCATCAGCTGATAATAATTATTTTAACGTGAAATTTAACAAAATAGAAACATATAATTGGCACTCACGGGTAATCCGGGATCTCCGCGTTCACCTTTAGTGCCGGGTTCTCCTTGTGCTCCCTAAAATTATAAAAAGCTTGAGCCTATAGTAAGTACATGTTGAGGAATTAGAAATTAGAAAGGAAGATATTTATATTTCGAGAATAAATTGAATACCAATGATAAAGTGCCTTTTTTTAACCAACACTGCATAAATGTCGAGAAAGCATTGTTATAACAATTTTTAATTATAAAAACAATGTATGCTCACCTTCATGCCGTCTAATCCCGGGGGTCCCTGAAAGGGAGAGGGAATAAAATCAAATTTGGTATATCAGGTATAATAAATCATTTAGTTTAAACAGGTGTGTGTGTGTATGTGTGTGTGTACGTGCGTGCGTGTGTGTGCACGATCGCAGTTTAATGCATTCGCGTTCACATTATTTGATTATATAATTACAGCAGAGTACTCTTGCAAAACTATAGATTTGAGTAAGTGTAAGGATGCATCAACTTGAATCAATCGATTTCGATTGAATCGTATATATGTCTGTTTATCTATAAAAATATAAAAAGTGTGTACCTATTTATTTATGCATTAGAAAATATATGTTAGCTGTACAGCCCATAACCCTCTAAGCCACCAGCATTAAATTGCAAACACTGAAAATGCGGTATTGTAATAAAAACATAGACATTTGTGCTATTTATCAATAGCTATCGTTTATAGTGGCGTACAGGGTTAAAATATCAGGAAATAACATATATCTACACAGAATATTCGACCGAATATATTTGTCCAAGTCGATGTGCGAAGTAGGTATCGAGGTACGGAATTTTATAAATGAAGAAACAAAAAAAGGAAACGAATAAGAAAGGGATTCACCTGAAGCAGAAAGAAGAGCACGATCGTATTGTGGTATCATATGTTTCCAAGGATTAAAGCATCGATGCGATGTATAGTGATCCAACGATTAAGATACCGTTGTGGTCGCAGCAAATTAACACGTGTTAATTTCTTATATATTTTGTTCTAACGGTTAATTTATTTCGAATACTGATTTTCAGAGATATTTCCTAGCAATCAGAGTCATTACAAAATGCGAAGCAAAAATATCAGGAAGAAAGCGTTAATGTATAGTAGGATAATAATCGTCTCAAAGCAAAGAACACAAGCACATGCACATTCTGTTTATTTATCGCAGGACATTGCTAAAAACAATAATGTGTTCGCCGTATCAGGAACATGTTCACTTTTTCTTTTAACTGTATATTAACAATAATGTTACGCCCAAAATTAGTAAAAATTCTACAAGACAGGAAACAACATTTCGGCTACCTATTGTTTTAACATTAATTCCTTAAACCTACACTCTAATTTATGATATAACAGACGATTGTTGAAAATACATAAAATTAATTTCTAATATATTACAACTTTTATTTATCGAGACATTTTAAAGAATCGACATCAGGAAGGATTTCATAAAGCCTCTGCTCTCTCATACAAAATATGATGCAAAATCATTAAGGGAACTGAAATAAATACAATCTTTTTCAATTATCTCATTCAAGTTGAACGGAACCCTTCACTAGACAGATAATATTCGGATATACAAGCAATGAAAAACAATTGTCGACTCAAATGAGTGAAAAAATATATTACGCACTGCGACTATACTCGTACAATTATAATAATTATATATATTTATATATGTACATATTTTCGTTTTATTTATATTTCTGTTTGTTTTCAACGAACTGAACGTCCTTAAAAAAGGAGTACCGCCAATTATTCCACACCCTGTATATATTTCTATTTAAGAATATCGTCATACAAAAGCTACAATCGAGATGAGTCTATATTTTTAAGTTTGTATAAAGTAACAAAATGTAATAAATGCATATTCTCGAAGAAAAAGAGGTTGCAATCACTCTGTTATTTTTGAAAGGGAGCATATCGATTTTGAAAAGCATCCATTTAAATTGTTTTATTTCATGCCAGAACAGGTAAATTTTCAAAATAATATGTTCCTATTCAGTAATTATTTACGGCATTGAATGGGTTCTATTAAATTCTATAAAAGATTACGCCGATTAATATATATCAGCCCAATAATGCTCGAATTCGTAGAAAAGTTATGTATATGAAAAAATATTGTTTTGTCTTATTCTGCGTTTTCATCGATTAAGAGCACGTGGCACATATTATCATGGCAATTTTTCAGAATACTTCAACTGCATGTATCGTCATCACTTTGAAAATGAGAAAGAAACGTTAATAAGGAAACAGCTAGAAACAGTCCAATACAATCAAGATGATGTAATGGAAAAATATATATAATATGGCGACCAGAAAATTGTATTGCCAAGAATGATCTATCAATGGGGTAGATCTGTTTGATATTCAATAACGGATTTTACGCCTTCACTACAAAAAAAGACTATAATAATGAACTCATAAGCATTTCACTATATCTGTAAAAATATAGGAAACACTCGTGGTTTAAGGGAAAAGTCCCAGTAAACGTATCAAGTATCACATGCCATTAAGACCCACCAATAGTGATGCAAATTGTCTTGCTTTTTATCTAGCTTGAATCAATTGAAATTTTATTTGATACTATAAAATGCTAAGAATCATTAAATGCTACTTCTAACATATTTTTGAACGATATGTTTAAATGATAACTAAGTTTCTCAAGTATTCTGACCGTCATGATTACTGGGCCATTCACCTTGTTAAAAGAACAGATTTATCTTTTTCTTTTTATAACACGATGTAAACGCCTAAGTTCCTGGCAACTCTATTTTTTTATACAGTGTATCACGGCGTAAAATCCCTTATTTTACAGTTAAAATTTCAAAAATTCTTTTTAATCTTGAAAATTATTGTTCCTAGTGATAAAGCATATGCGGATTTACGTTTACCCCTGATATGACGTTGAAATTGCCCAGCTTGGTCATTTTTAACTGTTGAACCTCTCAAACCCCCACGAAGGAACTACGACACGATGAATTGCTTTTTCCGATTTTGATATATTATTTCAGATATTCCTCAAAATATTCAACAGAATAGATTAGAATTCATATAAAAATGCAATCAAATACTTTTGTTCAAATGTGAAATAAATTTCATTTTCACGGTAGACAAATGGTGTATATTCAAGTTGGAACGTAGTTGTGTTTTCTTAATGCATTTATTTCTTAAAATATTTTCAAAAGTGGAGTTTGTCCGATCGAATTTTTAGGTGATTACCATCGTTGGACCTTGTGGGGGCCAACTAAAATTTTTAACGCTGATTCTTCGATTTTCGAAACACATAACGAAAATTGAAAAATCTGACAGCACTAATAATCAAATTGCAAACTACATTATGAGGAAAATTTAGCCAACCTACTAAATCTCTATGATTCAGTATAGAGCAGTTATTTTTGAATAATTCTGAAATAAAATATTTAAATATATTTTACACTGAAGACGTTCCTCATGCAGTCATAAGGGCTGCTTATATATTCTTTTAAATACTATATAATATCTTTTGGTGCTCGAAAATGACGGATGATTTAATTGAATCGCTTTCAAATTGATTTCTCATGTTAATACATTAAGTTATTAATGCATAAATGTATGTGTTGGTAGCAAAAATTAAACTTTTTGGATGTAGTTTCCAAAAATTGCAAGAATAGTAAACAAAATGGTGAATATTACAAGAATTTAAGGAATTTCACTTTAAACATAATGAAAAATAAAGTTTCCTAATGTTGCTGATAAAGAAATCTATTCTTCCAAATGAGTGACATGCTTTAGGCCATTAGACCATTGATTGTAAGGTATACTATTGGCCTGATTCAACCAGGCCATTAGAGAAAAGGTAGCCATTAAATGGTACATTTTTCTAAACTATAAAATTATATAAACTGAAATTTTGACACATAGTACATACAGTACACTTATTACAATATTTTTTTAATATTGAGAATGTAAACGAGTGCACCTGCAGTGTCGTAGTCTACATGTTCATCAAACACACGAAAGAAAACATTTTTGAGCTGAAAAGACGTATTGAGCAACAAGCAGCAATCTGCCTCAAATGACAAAATTCAATAATAATTTTGCAGTATTTCCGAAATCAGATGGTGAAGACATTTTTCGAATAGAGAATCTTGATTTAATTCAAAAATTTTTGTGATAAAAAAGTAATGGAGTTATTACTCTATCCCTAACAATGATTTTTCCATTGCTTCACAAAAAGTAGCAGCAAAGTAAAAGTAATAAGTAAGTGACATTTAGTTCGTTGGGGAGGTTAAAAAAATGGGTCTTTATTTTGAAATGTGTAATGAAACTTTTAATACGGTTAGGTGGTGCATGATAATCTATGGTCTGAGATACCACAGAATTGACGCACGAAGGTCTTGGGATGTCGGGATTGTTTGGAGACAATTATTCATGGATCAGCTACTTTTTTCCAAATAACATTTTTCTGATCTTTTGTAAAATTGAAACAGAAGTATTCAGCAGTAGCTTTTTTGATTTTAATTTTATAAATCATATTTCGAATTTACAATATTGACAGATATACAGATGCTGAGATAGTACGGTGACAATTCAATTCGCAATCTCGTCCAACAGAGTTGCATACTAGAATATAATAATAATAATAATAATGCACTTGGTTGAAACCTAGTCCGTGGGCGGCAGAGTAAAAAAACAGACTACACAATATGTCAGGCATATTATTACTCTCATCAGATCACTTGATTGCATTAAAAAAATGCATCCGTAACTGATAATCTGCGCCAGGACAGTCCTGTAATAGGATATTCAGTTTGGTTCAATCAATCCTGCACGAACAAAAATGCTTTGAAAATACTGGACTGTAATCGTCTGAAGTCCGAGAGAAAATTATATGATAATAAGTGAAGCATTGATGCGCTGCCAATATAAATAGCTTACAAATCTCCCGTTCTACGTTCTAGTTACTGTACTTGATGACTCTGCCCGTCAAAACAAACCAAGGCTATAATACTAATTGGAATGATCACCGTACTGTTTTTTGTTTTTCAAGAACAAGTAGTGCTTAAATTGCAATTTACAGTTTCAAAATGACAGGTATAAGTATGCACGTTGTAGATTTATTGACTACTGAGTTTGTTTGATGATTGTAGAGTCATTTTGTGGCGAAAAACTTGTGAGAATGGTATTTAAACTGAAATTGGACAGAAAGTGTATTATTCTATCATCGTGGACGTAAACAGAATGCACAGCTGGTCAAAGGAGCTGTTGTAATCTTGATTTACTTTAAATACACATATAAATGAAAATTCGCACACTCATATCTCTACGCATCACAGACCTATGCGATACTCGCAAAATTTTGATCGTAATAAGAGGTGTCGGGCTCTCACGATGTCAGGGTATCACACGTGTAACATCCTGTAGTTACTGAAGGGGCACGCGAAAATATTTGAAAATTCGGACTTTGGAATTCTGTACAGTACTAAACAAATCAACATTCAAAAATTAGGATATTTTGTTATTAAGAAACATAAATTGTTTATGATCATACATGTATAAATACAAAAATATGGATATTTACTGTTAGAGAATTGTACGAATCTTTAATAATAACATTTTGGTAATCGAGTCTAACCGCATTGACATTTCATTCTTTGTTGCGCAAGTTAGCTGCTAAACTATATAATAAATAATGTCGACGTTGATGTCGACGAAACTAGATATACATTAAGGAAAACACCATCTTGTCGACTGTTTTCTACATTGTCCCGTTTGCACACTGTACTAATTGCAGTCTTAAATTCAAGTCTTATCCACTTTTCACGTCCATTGAATCGTGGTAACTAATCCCCTAATTACTCCTATTGTTAATTAATCCACTGTTTACGAATGTACAGCGTGCAAACGCAGCACACGTGATATTTTCATATCCTGTTATAATCAAGGAAGAAAAGGACATTTTACTTTTACCTTCGCACATAAAATATGACAATGTGTAATCGCATTTTATCACTCATAATGTCTGGAAATTTATCAAAATGAATTTTCAGGTTGTTTGTTGATATGCTTTCCTATCATACTTGTCAATGATTTTCATAACGAAATGTTATTGACATTGTTATCTGTGCATGCGGGGTTTTATGTAATTTATGGTGGAGTTCATGTCAAGTGATGATCACACGAACTTTTGTATTGGGATGGAATTGGGCTGCAACTCGATGTACTCAGAATTTTGGTATTTTTGGAAAATTCCAAGAAATGGCAAAGATATGGAACTTTGAAATTTTTGGTTTGCCTTGTTTTTTCGGTGTTTCACATCTACATTATGTTTTTATTTCCAAAAGTATTTCGTGCGATTTCAAATCTTACCAAACTCAATATACCGAGTTACAGACAAATCCCATTCCAATAAAAAAATTCTTGTCATCACTTGACATGCATGCACTCCACCCTATACCGATGGGCCCTACAAAAAATATGCAACTCCCGGTGATAGATAGAAAATAGGCAGATCCAAAATTATCACTCTTTTCGAAGATTGTTAGAAATGTGTAATGAAAGTTCACAATTCAAATTTAATAATTTACGAGGAAAAGAAAACTTATTCTTTTCGTCAATTATATAAAAGAATTGTGAACTTTCATTCAGAGTGACGCACTTTCTATCTATCGCCGTGAGTTTCGTACTTTTTTCAGGAACCTTCGATATATTCTTAGCCCTGGCGATGTTGGAAATGTTCTTGTTCGTTTATTATTCAATTTATTTAAAAAATGTAATTTCTTCAAATAAAAGTATTTTCTTTTCAATAACGTAACAACCTCACATTCGACACTGTGATAAATATAGTATAAATTCTTTGAAAACGGACAAACGTGTAAGCTTTAAAACCTACGCGCGCTTTGAAGATCGATATATGTATGTATATTGTATACTCGTATTACCTATGTTGCTCTAATTTTGTGAGCAGCACAGCATTATAATTCATGATAAAATATATGTACTTTATGCTTCTATGAAGTAGATACATTTGACACATGCTCTCAGTTCAAGATGTAGTTTTACGTAAACTCTGGAAGCCCCACAGGTGAAGTGGGCTAGATAGGTTATTGTCGTTATCATTGTGTGGTACGCAACCTATCCCTTGTTAGTCGTTAGTTGATTCACCACGTGCCAACCTGTTTTTAAGCCGATTGTTAATAAAAAAAATTTTGAGAGGACTTACTACTGCTTCATACAATAGTGAGTCCATGTCTACAGTGCTAATTAATTTCCAATCATTATTGTTAGAAGCTGACTACTGATATTGAGAACTCGATAAAATTGCGAAAGAATTTTCCATTCAATTGATTTTATAATTATAGTCAATATATCAAAATCTATATATCGACGATTTTGTAAAATTCTTCAGTAAAGTGTAACTTGACACGCGCGGTTCGCAAAATCGTCATGATAGATACTTTACTGTAAGACGCAGATCAGTAGCTAAGAAAATAAATAGCAAAGTACGTAAACTGTTAATGACGATTGTGCAATGTTGAGTCTTATTTGCTGGCATGTGTTGCAATATTCAGCATGTATTGATGTACATTGACTCACGGTGAAGGCATATAATGGTGATGTTAGGAGCGTGAAATCCGTGATCTTACCATGGTGCCAGGTTTTCCGGCGTCGCCAGGCCTTCCGGACTCGCCTCTCAATCCCATTGGCCCCTAAAAAGAAAAGATTATCCATTGACAACAGACATCTTACAGAAATTGTCCTTTAAAATGATCTTGCGGGTTCAAAACATTGCTTTGAATCTAAAACGGTAACTACTACTTGAAACTTTTTAATAACTGTTTACCGAACACCCGTACGTAAGTGCGATTGTAAAATTTACATAAATGCAACATTTGATCAATTTAAATAGAGAGGTATAATTTTATACGTACAGGTAGTCCCATTGGACCAGGATCTCCTTTAACACCTTTTTCACCCTGAAAGAAAAGTACGATTATAAATTTGCTTCAAGACTAAATTGTTTATGCGGTGTATTTAGAGCTTGCACTTTGACTGGAGGAAACACAACTTCTTTAAAAGTGGGAGAGATTTTTCTGATTGAAATATGGCGTTTTTGTTGGATAATTGTTTATAATTACTGACAGGGTCACCCTTCGCTCCATCGTGGCCTCTGTCTCCTTTGATTCCAGGCGGTCCTTGAAGTCCAGGAACGCCAGCGGGTCCAGGTGGTCCCGGTGGTCCCATTATCTAAGATAAGGAGTTCATACTATGAAGGAGCGGTTTTTAAAATCAAAACACATCTGTCCTGACAAGACTTCTTTCCCTTGTCCTACATTAATATTTTTCAAACTAGATTAACTGTCTCACATGTGTATGTTATACACACATGAACAAGTTATCATCACATTTGGTGTGAGCTCAAGAATCTCTACTACGTAGAATATGCATAAATAATATCAAAAAGCTTACAACTTCGCCCGCGTTGACCTCAAATGTACCGTCACCCTGCAAAAAGAAAGAATAATGTAATACTCTAATTACACGTGTATTCTTCATATTGTGAAAATTAATTTTTCAAGTGCACTCATGCGAGGGTCATTCCACAAGTAACTTTCCCCATTTTGAAAAAAATCGAAAAAATTATTCATTCAAGAAAAATGTTCGTGGCTGAAAAAACTACGGATTTAAACTATTTTTCAAAATAGCTCCGAGTCTTTCCTGATACTTCGTAAAGCAGGATGAGTTTCTTCAAACCCATAGTATATCTACCACTGCGGATCCAAATTGCGCCGCCAGTCGTCAACGGCTTCTTGACTTCCTCATCATTAGAGAACCGTTTGCCCCCCAAAATGGCTTTAATCATTGGGAATGGATGATAGTCACTCGGGCTGAGATATGGGGACTATGGAGGGTGCCGGAAAACAAACCCAATCAAAATTGGTTCACATGTCTTCCCAGCAGGTAAAAAAGTTATATATAATTTACATATATAGTGGACGAAAAATATCATTGTCTTATTCCACTATATATAAATTATATATAACTTTTTCACCTGGGTTGGGTCAATTTTGCGGAATGAGGCCTGGCGTTGTCGCACAGACTTTTGTCAAATTCAGCTCATCTTGAAGAATTCGATCAACTCAACCAATTCAACGATTTGGTCAAGGGTACGGCGCCGATCCTCATCCAAAACGCTGCGCACGGCCAGAACTGCGTCTTCGTAACTTGAGGTCGACGGACGCCCGCTACGAGGCTCATCGTGGTCAGAAACACGTTTTTCTGAGAAGAATTTTCGTCACTACCGCATCATTTGGACACTCAATGCACTTCTACCATAAGCAGAAGCAATATTTTGATGAATTTCATTGGTGATACACCTTCCCAGGTGGAAAAATTATACATAGTTTATATATAGTGTGAAGTTTTATATATAATATTCATTTGTTTTATAGAGAAAGTATATAATTATATTTAATCCTTTACACTGTGCATAAAGTACATATAATATTTCCGCCTGGGTTCCCACCCCGGGAACTTTATCACAGAACTGAGCACAGAACTCAGTTTAAAATCGGACCCGAGCTCAAGGTATAGATAACCATGTTCACAAATGAAAAGGCTATAAACAATGCAACCCGGAGATTTGCAATTTTTACAGTGTTACCTAGAATCTAGATCCAAACGAAAGTCGTGAGACGTTTCGCAGCTCCCTACCTCTTTTAGTTCTCTTATGTGACAATATGGAAACTTACTTTTGGGATGACCCTCGTAAATTAGGCCCTGGCTAGACGACCAGCTTTTTCGTATGAATACTAAAAACCTTGGAAAATCGAATGGCAGAGCTGAAAAAAGAAAGGGGGATCTATCTGTCTGACCGGCCAAGGCCATTCGTCAAAAAAGCTGGACGAATAGAAACTGTGCATAAATGAAGATAAATGATTTGACATATACCTGTCTTCGTCTTAATTTTTTGTACTTCTGCTTATGTCAAGTGCCGTCAACATGAAATAAAACAAAAAATATATTAGTGTTTCAGAATACTGTGCTTCATTTTAAATTTATTGACTTTTGTAAAATTATCTATGAGACGTTCTCTATGATCTATTCTCCAGGTCATTTTAAAATGAAGAGTTGTAGATCTTTGCAAGTTTAAAACTTCTCTGACTCCTTGAGAAATATTTCCCCAATAACAATAATGCTCTTTTGTACATACATATAATAAGTAAATTTTCATAATATTTACAAGCAAAATATCCTAAAAGTCTGATTGCTGATTTTAATAATTATCGACTATTTTACTCACCGATTCGCCCTTTTCTCCTTTTTCTCCCTTTTGTCCTGGATAACCCTAATTTTTATAAAGAGATAAATATGTTTGTAAATTTTTGTGTACTTTTTGGAAGAAAATAATTGTATAAATACTAACTTACAAGGAGAGTTGGTCATATGTGGAAAACCGATAACACACAAAAATTAATATTTTCTTTTCATTTTTTTCTTTGGCAATAAGCATTAATTTCTCACAAATGACGACATGCTACAGAAAAAACTTGGGTTTCAATTTCGTTACAGCTCGTTTTCAGACAAACTCAGTTTGAACTTTCATATGCTGGGTTCACTTCAGTCACGAAGAATGCTTCAAACTTAATAAAATTTTTATAATGCAATTGTTATTCAGTTAAGCTTAAGGTATATCGCATTTGCTTTTAATATTCTTGTGGCTCGAAAGAAGTCGATTGTGTTGTTCAGTTGTGTTTCAGTAAACTTCTCACCCTGCTCTTTTCATTCGAAGAGAAACCCCTTTTTTCTGTGCCTCTCTTTAGAGTTTAGTATGCAGTAGTTAGTATGTAGTGCTTGTAACTTTAGTATGTTTAGTATTTACGAAATAATAAAACATACCGGAGGACCAGGTAAACCAGGGGGACCCATGAGTCCTGGTGGACCAATATCTCCATAATCTCCTTTTTCTCCTTTTGGCCCGGGAACTCCCTGATAACAGAATATGTAGAACATTTTTAACACCCTTTTTGAAAGACATAAATGAAGAAATTTAAGGCATGTGCTGGTTAGAGGTGAAGTTGCGATATTATTATGGTATTTAGTATGGAATTTCCCGAATTTTACAAGTATTCGCTGATGCAACAGAAAAATGAATTTATGAGAGCCACTTGGATACATCACTCACTCTTGCACGTCTTAGTAAAAATTTCACTTTAAATTTTAAATATGCTTATGCATTCAAATATATCCCATGAGCATAGTAAAGGAGGTACCACTTTGGACAGGCACCCCACTCCTCCTACTCCCCCCCTCCAACCCCCTAACCCACTTCACAGGCATGAAGTAGAAGCAGAATTAGATAAAAATCAGTATTATGAAGAGCAGAGTCAATGAACACGTGAGAGAGAGAGAGAGAGAGAGAGAGAGAGAGAGAGAGAGAGAGAGAGGATGAGAGCATGAAATCAGAAACAATGGTGGATGATTCGCAAACTGGGGGGTTTCTATTATAAGCAATTTTTTATTCAAAGGAAGCTGTAAGATGATAAATTGTTCTAAAGGAACCAAAAGTATAAGGCTTAAAAAATACTTTTCTACACTACTGGAACCCAAGTTTTTTATATGAAAAAGGAGAATCTATATATAAGAGAGAGAGAGAGAGAGAGGGGGGGGGGAGAGATGTCAATAAGAAAGGAAATCACGAAAATTTTAAAACACCTATATGTAAGATAAAGAAGACGCAGGTGCAAAAAAAAGGAATAAAATACACAAAATCATGTGTAGCAGTATCACTCTACTTTTTGTCTTCTTATGGATTACCAGTACCGTATACGAAAAAAAGAATTTTGAGTTAAACGTTTTTATTAATTGAATGTATATACTCGCATAAACTGCCAGGGTCATTAACGACTGTACTATAGGGTTAATTAAAAACTCAGAGTATCTGTGGGGTTTCATATCAAGAGACTGAAGCGAAGCTTTATGAAAACACATCCAGTCAAGCTTCCTACTTTGGGAACCGAAACCGCGCCAGTGTGGCTCCCAAAGCTGCAGTTGTGGAACATAAACAATCACGATATCGTCTGAGCTACGATGACTCCCGGAGTTAAACATTGTTTAAATCATTTTGATGTGTTCTAAAATTGCTAGGAGAAGGTATGTTTAATGGAAAATAGGAAAAGAAGCTGGGTGAAAGCGAATGCCAAACAAAATGATGAAACCGAAAACGAAGAAGAAGCAAGAGAAGATGCAGGTCAGAAAAAAATAGAATGACCTAAATTCATGTGTAAGCGTTCTATTCTGTTTTTTCTATTCTTAGGAATTACTAGTCAATTATACGAAAAAACAGCATTTTGATCTGAAAATTATTAAACTGCTTTAAATGACAAAGATTAATAAGAAAAGGACGAGGAAGTCGAAGCAAGGGACAACTCACTGAGAAATCTGGAAATCTATGAATGCGTCAATCTCAATCGAATTCGCCAAGAATCTGAATTTCAGTGGAAAAAGGCGGTTGCCTTTCAGATGTAACCAAAAGGATCATTCGCCAGTTACATTTAATGATGGTATCGTTCAATTATTAGAAACATGAAATTAATATAAAATAAAAAATTGAATAATTTTAGGAAATAAATATTTTTTGTTAAGTGTGAGCATTGAATAAATTATTCATCTGGGGAATTTTATCCCTTATATCATCTTAAATTTTTTATAGATTATATACACTAAACAAGACACTTATATCCATTTCAAGCTACCAGGTACAGAACGTAAATCTTCTACCCTTTTTTATATCTTTTTACATTCTCATCAGAGAAGATATTAGATTTGTGTAAAATTTGACCCCCCCCCCCAGTTTTTGTCAAATGTCCACGTTTTGAGACCCAATGAATCCGAAAAACAGGTTTTTAAAAACGAGTCTGTTTGTATGTCTGTATGTATGTCTATGTGTGAACACTATTACTTTTGAAGAAATTAATCTATTAGATTGCCCTTTGGTACAATCGTCTAGTTTCCTAAACTAAAGGTCAAGTTCGTTAGCCAGCCATTTTGCATTAAAAAATTCAAAAAGTGGACACATTTATATTTTTTTGACCACTTTTTTTTGAAATTCAAAAATTCTCTGTACGGTTATTTATAGTATTCAAAAAGTTGAACAATTTATCCTAATGACTTTTTTCATTAAACCAAAAATGACCAGAGTTAAAGTATTTACAAAATTTCAAAATACACACGAAAATGAACCTTGTAAGCCAAATAACGGACGATATGAAAAAAAGGCAAGAGAGGAAAAAGTTTGATTTCTAAATACCCTAAGAGATTATTATAAAAACGTTTTGAATTTTCTTTAAAAATAAAAAATTCTGATTTTGAAATGAGTAAATTCAGTGTATGGAAAAACGATTAAAGTTGCGTATAAAATGTTTAACAACAAAATTTTTTTCAAGAATCCTTTTTTTCTCAAACAGGACAATGAAACTACTTCTGTTTCAATACCAATCTAAGTTATCAATTGTAATAATATAAATTTATGGGAATGATATAAAATTTCAGGGATAAACGCGAGTGCGAAGCACGAGATACGTAATGAGAATGTGTTCGTTAAGGCCGAAGGAGCTTTAACAAAAGAGAATTCACAATTACCAAATTACTGTTGTCGACACTTTCATCTTTAGTTTTTAAAAGTCTGCACAAAGATCGAGCGCCTGGCGCGAGGTAAATACATTATCGAGCGTGAAGCTTGAGATTAATATATCATTGAGCGCGAAGCGCGAGAACTGAAAGTCGCGCGCTCTAGGCACGCTCAAACTTGCGATCGAAGCGAGTCGCGCGCATAGTAAGAATCAGCGCACATATGTGAGAATCACATATGTACGATTATTCCGTTCATAATAAAAATCCGTTGTAGATCTGAGTACATATATCAAAATAGGAAACGTTAAAGAAGCGACTAACATAAGCTAAGTATTGATCGATACTATCCAGCGCTATTGACGTCATATTGGCCACTCTTGGCTCTCTTGGCGCCTCTTCTAAAATCACCGAAATCCGTCCAAGTGTTTGCGCATCACATTTCGCGCACGCCTTTCAGCCAGCACAAATTGAGTTTCAGAGCGCGCGAATGAAAATCATCCTAAACTCAATATACCTGTCAGTTAATCGTCATATTACTCGTAGATCAGATAGGAAACACTGCGCTTAAGTTCCACTTCTGGTTTAAATTAAGGACTTACTTAATTGAATGCAAAAATGAAATTCATCTACATTTAAAATTCATCTTATGGCATTACTGTGTATTATCTTATAGAATGTACGATACGTTTGGAGGACTGATGGTGGCATGTTTCACCGTGTAAGACTGTAAGGCAAGAGAAGAGGCCAGATCTCCATATCCCTCCTCTTACCTTACGCTAGGAATCACGTCATCCTCGGCCCACGAGAAGAATTCTTACCTTTTCAAGTTTATATACTTCAGGCAGAAAAATTCTCGTTTTTTAATACACTACATTGGTATCATTGTGGCTATTCTTCAAGCGCATATGCAAGACGAAAAACAACCCTACTAAACAAAAGTCACGAAGTGCCACAATAGAAGAGAAGAAAAGTAGAAAAAATTTAAAATAATTTTTTTAATGTTGCATGTACAGATTTAAAGGCAGAAATTCAGAATCTACGGGTTTCGCCGATTTCAGAAAACTAACATTTTTCCTAAACAATTAAAAGTTGAGATAAATGTGATGTGTCGTGCTAAGAGAAAGCGATATGCCAAAACAAACAAAATGTTCAGATTTATCTTCAAAATAATTTCCTATATAAATATTTATAATTAAAAATAAGCAAAAAGAGAATATGCACAAATAAGTGTAAATGAATAAAAAGTATAAATAACCTGGGAAAGATAAAAGGGATTCGGATTTATGGCATTCTATTTTTGGGCCCCTAATAAAAGCATTACTCTTAGAAACCAAGTTCTGACGATTTCTCAACACTTTCTCATGAATTCTAACTTTTCCTGCTGATTTCTATCGAAAATCTTAACACAAGTGGGAAGTCATTGCATGCGTTTGATTTGCTTTTCCAACTGCACTACTGCTGTTATATGTAGTATTTATCCGAATTTTTAAATTTTTATAACTTCATCGCTAGTCTGAATTTTAATTTAGAAAAACTAAAAGCTTGTTGCATATCAATGCATACAATATTCGAAAATATACCAAGTTAGATAACAGGCTTGTTCCACAGCGTGGAACAAATGAAGGTGAAGGGGATTCTAAAATTATTAAATTCTTTTCTGTACTGATTAAGGGAAAATTTACCGAAGTGATGTACACTACTATATGCCTCTCGGTTTGGAGAAGCTGAGTTTTCACACTTCAGGAGTGTCGATTCACTCTCTTCGATTGAAATTTCACTCGCCGAAATTTAGAGAATATGTGAGAATAGGAGGAGGAAGATCCAGAAGAACAACCTCTTTATAAATAACTATTATTGAACTCATTTTTACGAATTTGTAAATTTTCAAGATAAGGACCATATCCGAAATGCAAAATAGACGAGGAAGCCGGATGAGAGCGAATGTCAGGCAGAATGAAGAAATTGAAGACGAAGAAGAGAAGGACGACGAAACAGAATTGGATGGGGAAGAATGGCAAAGAGTGGCGGATGATGAACTGCAAGAACTTCAAGCAGCAGCACGTGGTGAGGACGATGATTAGTAAGTATAAATCTGCATGGGGAATAGATGTGCGGAAATCAAACTTATGTACATCAACTTACCAGAAACGAGCATTTTTCTGAGCGAAGTATATTACTTCATTGAATAATGTGCGAAAACTTCCAGAGGGCGGCGTGATGTTCAAGGTGAGGTAGGAAGTAAGGCCATATGTCATATGGCATTCCTTTAAATGCATATCAAGTGCATTTTTCCCCAAAATTCCATTGAATGCACTCTATTGTATAATATATCGTTACGTTTCAATTATTTTGAATATGTACACATTGGAAGGTAACTAACTGATGACATGTTAATGCTTTAAATGAAGTTTCCATCAATACCATAAAATGCGGTTCGATACACCACCAAATTGAATTCCATACAATCATAGAAAAAACGAGAGGTAAAGTTTACATCGATCCCTACTAAAAAAAATCAGGAATCTATATGGTTTATTCAAATATTTTTCACTCGAGTATGATTCAATAGATGGCGTCATAATTTTTATCCTAACCTAGGTGAAACTTTAACAGAAATATATTAAGTTTGTAATTGTTCCAAAATTTACCTACAAGAAATTTCAACTTTCGTTTTTTCTGTGATGCCTTTCGCGCGCAAAAAAGTATTGATTGGGGTGAATGGCATTTAATGCTGCTCCAAGTTGTGTCGCAGTTTCAACTCACACCAATTCTAAACATAGTTCACATAAACATCATCGGAGGGGTGCTACAGCTGACAACAGTTAGTGTTTAGGGCGGAGAAGAATGTAGCCCATCAAGAGTCAAGACGCCAAGATTTTTAAAGTCTTTCGAAGAAACTTCGGTGACAAAAATGTCTTACACAAGTGAATTCGCATTGAGCTTCCGGAATTTCTTATTGTGTGATTCAAGTTTTGTGTTTCACATTTCTTTTAATTAATACCACTAGTGTGAAAAACTAGTTAATCCCAAATTTGATTTTCTTTCGTGAAAATAAAATCACAAGAAAATGAATTCCGAGTACAATAAAGATCAATCTCAGAAGAATGAACCTCTTCAATACATAATATATGCAACATTAGCCCATTAACGACCGAGAACCACAATTTTTACATTCTCACTCCTGAGAAAGTAATGTAATCGTCCAAATTTTAAATCTCTGGTTTTTAACGGATCTTTACGTTTGGGCACTCACAGAATCCGAAAGTCATAAAATTTCATCGGTGTCTGTCTGTATGTCTGTATGTATGGTTACCTGAATGTTGTAGCCACGCTAACTTTTGAAGGATTCGTTCAATCGAGTCCGCATTTTATACACTTCTGAAGGTCCCCAAAATAAAGGCTAAGTTCGTTAATCAGATATTTCGAACCAAAATAAAAAATTTTGAGAGCATTTTCAACATTTAAAAATTTTTTTTTTTAGTTTTATAAATTGTTGTCAAAGTTTCTTCTAGATGGGTAAAAGACCTGCAAATTATCTAAATGAAATTTTTTATTTTGATGAAAATTAGAAAAGTTATAGTATACTTTTCAAAAATTTGAAAATGTTCAAAAAATAAAATATTTGTTTATAGATCCAAAAATTTCATTCAAAATTTTCACGAGATACCAAATATATTTCAAAACTATTCTTCCAGAATTTTTCGATTAGCCCAAAATTAAAAAAATTATAGCATTTTCAAAATTTTCAATTTTTCTTTTAACTTATAAAAATGTTTGTCAAAATTTCTCATAGATGGGTCAAAGACTTGCAAATTATCCAAATAAAATGTTTAATTTTCATGAAAATTGGGAAAGTTATATACTTTTCGAAAATTTTCAAAAAATAGAAAAAATGATTTTTTCAT
Source organism: Belonocnema kinseyi (assembly GCF_010883055.1). Lineage (NCBI taxonomy): Eukaryota > Metazoa > Arthropoda > Insecta > Hymenoptera > Cynipidae > Belonocnema > Belonocnema kinseyi. Next base: position 3,833,760 of record NC_046660.1, on the reverse strand, counting down.
AAATCCAAAAATTTTATTCAAAATTTTCAGTAGATACCAAATACATTTAAAACTAGTCTGGCCGAAATTTTTCGATTAGCACACAATTTAAAAAATTAGAGCTTTTTCAACATTTTAGATAATTTTTTTTCAAGTTTCAGAAAATGTTGCCAATGTCTCCGATACTTGACAAAAATACTTGAAAATTATCTAAATGACATTTTGAATTTGGATGAAAATTAAAAACGTTATATGATTAACTTTCATAATTAAAAAATAGATCAAACTGCTTTCCTGATAAATAAATAATGAAAGTTTAAGGGAAATTTTTCATAAATATTAAATATATTTGAAAATCACATCCATAACATTTTTCAACAAGAACGAAATTTTAAAAAATGCATTATTTTAAAAATTACGAATTTTAAGATTCTTATGTTACTCTGGTTTTTAACGGATCCTTACATTTCGGCGCGCACAGAATCCGAAACTCATAAAATTTTGTCGGCGTCTGTCTGTCTGTGCATCTGTCTGTATGTGTGGTTACCTGAATGTAATAGCCACCCTAACTTTTGAAGAATTTGTCCAATCGAGTCCGCATTTTATACACTTCTGAAGGACCCCAAAATAAAGACTAAGTTCGTTAATCATATATTTCGAACAAAAATTAAAAAATTGAGTGCGTTTTCAAAATTTCAAAATTTTTTGTTGTTGAAATTTTATAAATTGTTGTCAAAGTTTCTTATAGATGGGTAAAAGACCTGCAAATTATCCAAATAAAATTTTTAATTTTGATGAAAATGAGAAAAGTTAATTACTTTTCAAAAATGTGAAAATCTTTAAAAAATAGAAAAAAAAATTTTTTTTTCATAGATCCAAAAATTTTCACTAGATACCAATTATATTTTAAAACTATTTTAGCCGAATTTTTCGATAAGCCCACATTTTTAAAAATCAGAGCCTGTATAATCCAAAAGTAGAGCGCGAAGCGCGATTATGGGAATGAGAATGTAATCGACAAGGCCGTAGGTGCTTCAAGAACCTACTTTAATGTCAGATTAAAAAAAAAAGGCTCAGCTTCACTTTATGATTGTAGTTTATGAGGGGTTTGAATGACAGTATTTGATCGATAATGGGTTACCTCGCGCTTCGCGCTCTGATATTTCTTCTTTGAATTTGGAATGCTTGAATGCAGCTTTATCAAAAAGATCTCCTTTAGATGACAGTATTTATATGCGCCTTCATATTCTGACTTGTCTACTTAATTACATATAGTCAAAGATTGAGTCTCTCAAAGTTCTGTAGGCTTTGACGTACACATTCTCATCGTGACACTCGTGCTGCGCGCTCGATTTCCGACAGACATTTGTAAACAGGTTTTGTTCGATTTTTTTTCTTGTAACTTTCGTCGTTTTTCCACACATTTTTTTTATTTTATTTTTTTTCAACGTTATTTTTCACGAATAAAACAAAAAGTACGCGTCCTATCAAGAAGTGATTCTCAACGAAATTGTAGATCTTTGTTCGGATAATCATTTTTGTTAATTCATCTTTTTCGTATCCTACATAGTTTGTCCACAAAATAGATTTTTTTTATTTTGCATTATTTTTTGTGCAATCAAAATTTGAATTTTCGATTTTTGAAGAAAATCCAAAAATTGGTTATGATAATCTTGTAGGGATTTCAAAAAGAAATGTTTTTCTTCTGTTGACTTTTTTTCATATCGTGCGTTTTTCGGCTTCAAATTTTGATTTTCGGTTGATTAAAAAAATCTTGAAAACGCTATAACTCTGAGAATTTTCTTTTTATCGTAAAAAGTCATAAGAATAAATTGTTTTTGTTCTTTTTAATACTATAAATATCCGTTCATAGAATTTTCAAATTCAGAAAAAAGTGGTCTCAAAAATTTTCAAAATGTGCTTTTAGGACCTAGAAAAAGTGTGCCAATGATGGATTTGATTCGTACATTTTTTCGAGAGTTATCGTGTTTACAGGCGAACGGCCGGACGGACAGACAGACAGATGCCATCGTGAAAACCTGATTTTCGGATACAGGGGGTCTCGAAACGTGGAGATCCGTTGAAAAAGTGTGATGTCAAATTTCCGACAATTCTAATACTTTCTCAATCCTAAATGATGAGAATGTAAAAAGGGAAAATGATTAAACAACCACAGCAGGGCCCTATTAGGATAAGGAAAAATAAAATATGAATATTATTTTGCAATATCTGAACAAGCAGTACCAGATCAAGGTGCACACAAAAAATTGCAATAGACATTTGACATAATAGTTTTAAACATAGAATGTAGAAAATTTCGCTTTGTGATCTGTGCACAAATGTGGAGGGTAATGCAAAGACCGAGTGCGGAGTGCCAGACAAATATATTATAGAGCGCGAAGCGCGAGAATGAACAGTCGCGCGGCGTAGTTGCGCTCAAACTAGCGAGCGAAGCGGGCCGCGCGCACAGCGCTATGAGAATGTGCCCGCAAAGCGGGCAGATTTTTTAACTTATATTCAATCCTCACTCTCATGACTGAAAAAGAGAACTTTATGATCGAAAACCAAGTTTCCTTATAGTTTTGCATATGCTCTTCAAGAATCTATGGTCAGAATTGAGTTTGATCCAGTAGGAAATCCAATATGGCTCCAAATTTTGAGAAAAGTGCCAAAAAATCAGAATTTTTTTTTCATAAAATTTTTTTTCGATGCAAACGAGTATTGAGAATCTAACCTGATTATGATCAACAGTGATCGGAATAGATGAACTGAAAAAAAAGGGTTCCATCGATATCCAATAGACATACCCTTAGGAAAATAAAGGATCCAATATGGCGGATATGAGATTTTGTAATACATGAGGACCAGAATTTTCTCGAAAGAATGTGAATCACCATTCTGTAATCCGTGTTTCAAGAAGAATCACTAAAAGGATTCATTTCATATTTTAGTAACAGGCAAGGGGACTCACTCTATTCAAGCACTCCGAAGGAGAGAGAATTCTACCACGTCCACGTCATTTGGTCTCTGGGTCATGTTGAGCGTAGAATGTCTGAATCGTGAACAGATTTCGGAATTTTATGTCTGCCATATTGGATCAGCTACACGGAGAAAAATGGATATTCAAATGTAAATGTTTAAAGGGTAAGATTGTACCTTCTAACAAGCAGATATTCATGCCAATCATTTAACATCTTTTTGAGATGTTAGGCGTAAAAATATTTTTATGTTAAACTGAAACACATTGAGATGTTAAAACCGTCCGAGTGCATGCGCATCGCGCATTGCAATTTCACAACTATATTTGAAGGCTATGTATTTGCAGTATTAAAATTATGGAATGTTACAATTTTGGAACATTTCCAAAGAATAAAAATTAGATGTCCTTAAATAAAATTGCATAAAGACTTTTTTCTGTTTAAAG
>NC_046660.1:3826271-3830257 GCF_010883055.1 Belonocnema kinseyi | reverse complement strand
TTTCGTTCGTGTACGAAAATTAAAGTTTAATTTAAAATTCACCAATAAGTTTTCAATTAATTCCTTAAATGACCATAAATAAGTAAACTCCTCAAATATTTACAGACGTAATTTGACATAACCATACATGTAATATCTTGGATTTTTCAGTTGAACATTTTGAATTTTAGAGGGTAACATTTCACTTTTTAAGATCTACAGATGCTAACTTTCAACATGTAGATTGTTGTTCTATAGTTAAACATATAATATGTTAACCCTGAACATCTGCATTTTACTTTTGAACATCCATTTTTCTCCGTGTATATGGAATTCTGAAAATCGAATTTGAAATTCGTAATCATTGACCCCAAAAACTCCCGAGTACAGAGTTGTGCGAAAATCTTAGAATTTTGAAAATGTCCGCCATATTGAGTCAAACATTTTGAATTTCCAAAATTAGATGTCAAATTCATAAGCAGTGTCCACGAAAGCTAACGAGTTCAGAATTGTGTGGAACTCGTAGATTTTCCAAAATGTCATATCCGCCATATTGGATCTTCCATTTTCCGAGGGTTATGTCTATTGGAGATAGGTGGAACATTTTTTTCTGCAGTTCAACTATTCTGATCACTGCTGATCATAGCTTACTATGATTCGATTCTCAATACACTTTTGCCTCGAAAAAAAATTATGAAAACAAAGTTTCCGATTTTTTGGTACTTTTCTCCAAATTTGGTGCTATATTGGATTTTATACTTGAAAAAACTCAATTCTGACCACGGATTCCTGAAGAGCATACCCAAAAATATAAGGAAACATGGTTTTCGTTTGGAAAGTTATCTGTTTCAGTCATGATAATGAGGTTTGAACATAAGCTAACAAATTGTAGTTCTTGGTCGTTAATAAGTGAAATAAAAATGCGATGCTTAAATGAATTATATGAGAACGAAAGAAATGGGTTTTGGGGTATAGCAGTAGAGACTGGAGATGCATGATTATTAGGCGGTGTCGTTACTTTCAATTACTTTCCTACCTATAGCATCATTTCAATGCGTTTCATTGAGCTGCAGCGCATTCCTGAGCATTCAGACAAAAATGCAATAAAAATGCATTGAAACGTTTCAATGCATTCCAGTCAACTCCATACCGGATGAGTAGCGCTACATTTTACACGGAGAAAAAGATATCACACAATAATATCGCAAAATCTCTATATTGCAAGAAAGCGCAATATTATAACGTGCAATCAGGTCCCGGAGCTTTGTACGATATTATAATGCACTAATATCACCGAAAAAAATGAAGTTAAATTTCGTTAGTGTCGTCTTCTATACGACGCGGCGTAGGTAAGACTTGCAACGGTTAATGATTAAACATATTTTCACTGAAGTTAGGAAAATAATTCTGAACTCGTCGATGCAAAATGTAAATGACAGATGGGAATCCCCATTTCTCTCAAATTTAATTAAGTTAAACGACACTGGATAGCGCTGGCGTCTTAATTGTCACTGCACCTCGAATAAAAATGGAGCGATTATAAGATGAAAGATTATCCAGGCAAGGTTGAAAATCGGAAATTATCTTCGATTCATGTAAAGTTTATCTGGCAAGGTTAATTTTTGTTCCGGTGAATCTTTCACCTGGAATCGATGTAAACTTTATCTTTAATTTTTCCTGTGATCGTTTTTTGACTACTCGAACCCTCGCGAGATTACAAAAGAAGAAACACAAGGTGATAGCGTAATAAACTTAAATTCTCACGTTATAGACTGCACAATTATGCGGTATATAATGTAAAAACTTGCAATGTACAATATCACCATTTTGCGCTATTATAATGCGATAATTACGATATATAGCGCAGGAATTACGGTATATATTGTAATTCATCGCGTTTCGCGCTCGGTCTTTGCATTACCCTCCACATTTGTGCACAGACCACAAAACGAAATTTTCTACATTCTATGTTTAAAACTATTATATCAAATGTCTATTAGAATTTTTTTGTGTGTACCTTGGTCTGTTACTGCTTATTCTGATATTGCAAAATAATGTTCACATTTTATTTTTCCTAATCCTAATAGGGCCCTGCTGTGGTTGTTTAATCATTTTTCCTTTTCTTAAGTGAAGCTGAACACTTTTTTTTTAATTTGTCATTAAAGACAGTTCTCAAGGAACCTACGGCCTTGATGATTACATTCTCATAGCGATAATCTTACCTCGCGCTTAACAGTTAGGTTATACCAGGCTCTAATTTTTTTAATTTTGGGCTAATAAAAAAATTCGGCTAGAATAGTTTTGAAATATATTTGGTATCCAGTGAAAATTTTGAATGAGATTTTTGGATCTATGAAAAAAAAAATTTTTATATTTTTTGAAAATTTTCAAACTTTTGAAAAGTATATAATTTTTCTAATTTTCATCGAAATAAAAAATTTTATTTAGATAATTTGCAAGTCTTTCACCCATCTATAAGAAACTTCAACAAAAATGTTTATAGTTTCAAAAAAAAAATTTCAAAATTTTGAAAATGCTCCCAATTTTGTAATTTTGGTTCGAAACATCTGATTAACGAACTTAGCCTTCACTTCGGGTTTCTTCAGAAGTGTATCAAATGTGGACTGGATTGGACAAATCCTTTAAAAGTTAGCGTGGCTACAAACATTCTGTGAGTGCCGAAACGCAAAGATCCGTTAAAAACCACAGATCGAAAATTTGGATGATTACATTACATTCTCAGGAATGAGAAGGTAAAAATGCATCTTGCTTTAAAAATGATTTTATTCAATTTAATGTATGTATTCCTTAATTTGTAGAAGAAGGTCCAATTTAGGTATACGGGATATTATAGCTACACAAAATGGTGGAGGTAGACCAACAAAAGAGAATTTCGAGAAATCCACAGAAACTAATGAAGAAAAATCTGAAGGAGGGAAAGATGACAATGAGAAGGCAAATCAGAAAAATGGATAGAATGGAAGTTTACAATGACGGATGAGGGTATGGAGCCCCGGAGGGGCGTCACACTGGGCGCAAAACGTCAAATTCCTCTAAACATTTTAGCTAATAGCAGTGTTCTTGTGGATTACCAGGAGAATATCATTTTCTGAAGTGTCTAGTGACTTGAAATTTTCTGTCTAGTTGGCACTCGACCAGAATCTGATTCGCAAATGTTCAACTATTACTTTTTATTTTACCAACAAATTTTTCATTTTCATTACCTCCATCTTCGTCTATTATAATGATTTCATCGATTACACTATCGTCGATTTCCCCTCAAGAGTTACCCTTTTAAATGTTTGTAATCATTTTGGAGAACCTATTGAACACTTATAAGTATTGAACCGTACCACATGTTTGTGCACCTCTCTCACTAGAGGGTATTTTTAACGAAAAAGTAGTTTTTCGCGTGCATCCATCGGAACACATATTTCAACACACATTTCAGGAACTTCGAATAAACCCTATGAGTAATGCATTTTTCCAAGTTCTATAATAATACCCTGGCGACAAATAATGCTTTATCAGAGAATTATTCGTATTTCAAAAATTTCAAACTATTGATCTCACTTGATTTTTGCATTTTCTATCACTTTAGTATATATTCTCGACGTTCTTTCCAAATTCCGTTGTATAATACTGAAATGGAATCACTTGTAAAATTAGTTCACAGCTTAAGGAAAACTCTAAATGCGAATAAAAAATAAAAACTGAAAAACATAAAATTAAAAAGGCGTCTTAAAAATTTAAATCATAAAACTTGTACTCAAGTCGCAGCATTTTGGTTAGAAAAATGCGAACTCTACAGTGAAATTTAAAATAAACTTTGAAAAGACTCTAAGAACATAAAACAGAAATATAAACTTAAACACAGATAATGTTAATTGTTTCTAATTATAAAAATTGTACTCGAGTCATCGAATCCAGCATTTAAAATGTTGAAATCACTCGTGAAATTGCAACATAACTTGCAAAAAAACTTCAAAAATTTGAAATTTACCCCC
>NC_046660.1:3802783-3826261 GCF_010883055.1 Belonocnema kinseyi | reverse complement strand
CCCCCATTCAAGCTTCCCATCAAATTCTCGAATGGCCTGTTGAGGAGTCCAAAGAAAATGCGTGAAAAATTTGCTGCCGATTGCTAAAAAATTGCGTTTTTGCCCCCCACCTCCTATCTTCTGACCTTTTATCTCAAACCCCATAATCTTACGATCTATCTAAAAGCCCAAAGAATATGTGTACAAAATTTGGTGCTAATTGTCAAAATCTGGATTTTCATAACGAGCATATATTTTAGGCCTCTTGATTTAATATGTATAAAAAATAGAACCCCCATCACTTCCTCATTCCGGAATATTCTTGCAACCTGTCAGGGAGCCCTGAAAACACACGTGTATACATTTTCAAGCCGATCTATGGAATGGTGTGGACGGTATCGAGCCTCACGGCACAAATTTGAATTTTATATAATAGATTGTAAATATAGTGTTAACTTCTTTTTTATAAACCTCATATCTGTTTGTAATGTTTGGAAGTTTAAAATCTTAAAGGTGAAATTTATTTTTATTATTATAAATATTTGAATAAACAATAAAATACTTGTTTCGACTTTTTTCATATAGATTGATGTTCAATATACTATTTATTTTAATTTTTGTCAAGAATTCATCTTTTAATTATTGTTAAGTTACTAAAGTAATTTTTGAAAAATGAATATATTGAACGAAATAAGAAAGAGATGAATGTATAGTTATGTCAGTAATATACAAAAAATAAGTAACGTCATCATAATACAGGAAATTATTTTTGCTGAAATAACGGGGGCTCACAAGGGTTAGCCGTTAGAGGGTTGTAAGGCAGTGGCCGGCACGCTCTTGCCCTACGACCTTTGTTCCTTTGTTATAAAATGGGAAAAAAATGTGAGATTAAAAAATTCGTAATTTTGCAATCAGTGACTTAAAAGTAATATATTTGGAATCTACGTATTGTTCCGATTCCAAACACATGTAATTGAGGAGTTCTGGACAAGAAGGCGACAGGCGCTCGAGAACGAGGAAAAGGATTGTCCAGGCTACGACGTCAGGTATCAAAAGTGAAATTCGAAATTTGAAAAAACCAAAAATATAGTTAGATAGCTCTTGAAAAATTAACCTGAGTCTCCATTTACAGTTCTTCTCTCGGGCTGCAAATTTTCCAGTAAATAAATAAAAACTGACTTTTTTTTAATTGAAAAAACCATGCTTTTTCACATTCAACTCGCCGTAAGTAATTCGTTTATCAACTAATTAACAAATTTCTTTTTGAGTTTCATTCGTGACACTCTAGCGGAGACTACAGTGTCCAAAAAGGGTCAAAAGTTAATTTCTAATGGTTTTTTTTTTAATCCGAATGAAAAACCACGTTTTTAGACTTTCACATTTAAAAAGTGAGCGAGGAAGTTTGAGCTACGACAAACTTCAAGCGAACGAATTTTCCGCCAATGTATTGGCCAAATTTTTGGAAAATCTCAATTCGATTTGATTTTTAGTTCCATAATTACAGCGAGTTAATTACGAGCTCGCGACGCGAGACTATAAAATTTTTCAGGGGACGCCGCCGAAACGCTGACTAGTGCGAGCGAGTGGACAAAACAAAGGATGGGCAAGGACAATGTTTCAGGCTTCAGGCGGCGTCCCCTGAAAAATCCTGTGGTGTCGCGTCGCGAGCTCGTAATTAACTCGCTGTAATTATGGAACTAAAAATCAAATCGAATTGAGATTTTCCAAAAAGTTGGCCAACACATTGGCGGAAAATTCGTTCGCTTGAAGTTTGTCGTAGCTCAAACTTCCTCGCTCACTTTTTTTAAGTGAAAGTCGAAAAACGTGGTTTTTCATTCGGATTAAAAAAAAAACCATTAGAAATTAACTTTTGACCCTTTTTGGACACTGTAACCTCCGCTAGAGTGTCATGAATAAAATTCAGAAAGAAATTTGTTAATTAGTTGATAAACGAATTACTTACAGCGTGTCGAATGTGAAAAAACATGGTTTTTTCAATTAAAAAAAAGTCAGTTTTTATTTATTTACTGGAAAATTTGCAGCCCGAGAGAAAAACTGTAAATGGAGACTTAGGTTCATTTTTCAAGAGCTATCTAACTATATTATTAGTTTTTTCAAATTTTGAATTTCACTTTTGATACCTGACGTCGCAGCCTGGACAATACTTTTACTCGTTCTCGAGCGCCTGTCGCCTTCTTGTCCAGAACTCCTCAATTTGTCTACAAAGGTTGAAAATTTGAGACGTATTTAGTGTTAAATTGACTGTAAAGCTTATGTTTCTTGATATTAAACTCCTTCAAAATTTTAACTTTTCTAGGCAAGTAATAAATCCTTGGAATCAGAAAAACTCGTAGATTCTGATAATGCTATTTTCAAATCGCTAGTTGAAAAATTTAAAGTTTTAAAATTTCCTTACTTGGACATGCCTGTGGACAAAAGACCGTTGCTGGAGTAAGGTCACTCATACTAAGATACATAAATAGACCGAAAAGTATTAGAAAAAATCAAGTCGCGTGGAGCCTGACCATACCTCAAAATTAAGCAAAAAATTTGCCGACCACTGTTGTAAGGGACCGGAGTAACGTTCTTCTCAGATCACACTGTCTACACCAGTGGTCGGCAAACTTTTTGCTTAATTTTGAGGTATGGTCAGGCTCCCACAATACATAGATTCCAAATATTTTACTTTTAAGTCACTGATTGCAAAATTACGAATTATTTAATCTTACATTTTTTTCCCATTTTATAACAAAGGACCTCTGAGGAAAGGGGTGGTCTGGCCAAGCTCGCATTTACTGCCCTGACAGCAGGTAGTAGGGCAGCCAGGGCAGGGTACCCTGCCCTGGGCAAGAGCGTGCCGACCACTGGTCCACACTCTACAACAGCGATTCCCAAACTTTTTATGCACAGGGCCGCCACCCTCACATTTTTTCACAATACCCTGCCGCCAAGGGGGGACACTTGACTGCTTCATTGCTTGACACACCACGCTTCACGCGAGAAAATTCTAACCGGTTGAGAAAAATTAAAATGTGTTAATGTTAATAAATTAAATTTTAATTAGTTGAGTCAATTTCCTAATCTAATTTTAAGCAAGTGAAAAGTAAGTTGATGAAAATCGGTTAATATCTTCAATGTCAGTTGACAGTTCTTGTAATTTGACGTGTTCTTAACGATATGCTTAATTACTCGAAATGCTAACCGATTTTCATCAACTTTATTTTCATTTTCTTAAAATTACATTAGGAAAATGATTCAGATAATTAGAACTGAATTGAGCCATATCTTTATCGTTTTAGTTATTGAAACAGCCTTAAATCTCATGACAATGAAAGGGTCCTCATAGCGGGGGTGAGGGGCTGCCAAGTGACTGGGCCCGGGCTGGCTTCCCCCTCGGGGGCTGCCCGGCCCGGGGTGGCACCCCCCTGCCGGCGGCACTAGTTTGGGAATCGCTGCTCTACACCGGCGATTCCCAAACTTTTTTCGCTCTTTCTGGGGAGCGGTAGGGCCGTCACCCAGGGTAGCAGTTTGGGAATCGCTGCTATACACTCTGCGTCTACAATGTAGGGAAAGTAGCAGGAGTGGGAGTGTCTGTCCAGACTCGCATCTTCACGCACATGACTGCACACATTACGAAGACCTTCTAGCAGTCTTTTATAGTTTTACAATTAGTCATTATTCAAGTTACATGCAGTTTTTATGTTTTCTGTTTAGAAAATATAGTTTTACTTACCGGAAATCCAGGAGGACCTTGAATACCAGATTCTCCGTTGACACCATCCAAACCAGGCAGTCCTTGTGGTCCAGAATCACCTTTTGGTCCTAAAATTACAATCAGTTTTGCAACATCAGCTGTGTAATTCTTATTTTTAATTCCGTACTAAGCATAATATTTTTAACATAAAATCTTTATTTGCAGGTTTCTGCAACAAGGCAAGATGATTTGACTTGTAAAGTTTCACACCTTATACATTTCTGTACAAATTCCTGCAACGCTGAAAAACCTTGAAGGAAAAAAATTACGTACAAATTTTTATTATTATAGATTTTGGGTCATTTACGGGACGGGGGTAATACATATTGATCTTCACTCTATCTAGTCACGCTTTGTTGATTCCTGAAACGAAGAGGAAGTGGGTAAATTTTGCATTACAGGGGTCATTCACTGGTCGGATTCAGAATCAGATTTTTTAAATAGGGCCGCGTGTAGAAATAGCGCAATTTGGTTCTGATTTCCGGTGTGGCCCCAATCTGTCTTGCCATATTGTGGCATGGCTACTATTATGGTCTGGGTCGGAACAACATGCGAATAATGCCAGTTGTCAATTGTAGCGACACCTACTCCGACCGTTCGATGTTTTTATTTTATTCCGTACAATGTGAAATTCATTAGATTAGCAAGTGATAATATCGAGTATGATACATAATTCTGATACATAGTGTCAAAAGTGAAAAGTATGTTTAGGGCGTACTTTACGAAGGTAAGAAGATTAATTCGAATCTAACCGGGAAATAAGTTCGGAATTTCTATTTGATTTTTCTTAAGTCAGTGGAAAGCGTGTATGATTTTGATTGAACGTTCTAATACAAATAGTTAATTATAACAATTGTCCGAGTTATAAATAAAAAAGATGAATGCACATCTTTTTTGTATTATAACGTTTTAAAACGCTTTGTACATACAATGTAAAAAATATTTGGAACATATTATATTTATACTATGTTTTTTTTTCAATTTTACTTCAATTAGTAAATTGACAACTACATAAAATCGCGAAATACCTATAAACTTCGCAGTGATATTAGCAAATAATAATAATATATGAAAAGCTTCTTTTTAACACATTACTTTAAGCCTGGAAATGCTTGATTTTACATAATTTATATCAATGACCGTCGGATTAGTCTAAACATTTTTAATCAAGTTTAAAGTTCTGAATTTAAGGTTAGGTTATTACTAATAAGATTTTTTAAATAATAGTATGCCTATGAATATAAAAATAAAAGGAGCCTGGTTAGAGCCAGATTAAGTCGTCCCTCTGGATGCCCAAGTCTGGCCCTGATCGGGCCCAACCGGCGTCACACCGAAATATCGTCAATTAAAATCGCCACGGTAGGCACGATACAGTAAGAAATGGATGGTTGATACTTGATCGAAAAAATGTAATGAAAAGTCGAAAAATCGTTAATAGTCTTGTGGATTCGGCGATTTTATGTACCAAAATCGACGCAATTTCAACATACGATGTCAATTAAGCGACGATTTTAAATCTTCCAAATGGCCCACATTTTGGACAGAGTCATTTATATTACAGTCAATAATTACGTACAGTCACCATGTTATCTGGGATTTGTGTGAACCAGGTGGAGTACGCAACTTGTGATTTCGGATTTTCCATTTGTCCATTCCCCCTCGCTTATATTTCCTCCTACTCCTTCTCCTTACATCTCTGATAATTGCATAACTCCATTTTCAACATAAATAATCAACATTCCGACGGGAGAACTAGCAACACGTCGAAAAAGTCCTTTGTGAATTTATTTCTAAAAAATTTCTAAAATGAACGCCACGCATAAAATACACAAAAGTGGATATCCTTGTCAGTGTACCTAACTTTATTTTAATTAGGGAAAAATTTACCGTATATCACCATACCTTTAACACTCCTGTAACTCATCAGACATATTATAAACCAGAGTCATCAATATTGTCTATTTCTGATCATGATATAGTGTAAATTAATATAGTAACCAGAAGGTCAACTATAGTAAATGATAGGAACATCGAAGAATGCCATCTCTTTATAACTTTATAGACTCAACTATACATAAGCATCAGTCATTGTGAAAGAAGATATTAGATGTGGCTAGGATGTATGAATAGGATTAGATAAAGAATAGGATTACTTCCGTTCTTAAATGAAAAGGGTTTAATTGATCCTCTGCTTCTAGATATAATGTAAGGCTGCACATTTCCAGGAGCACAAACGCCCGCTTCATTTAATTATCAACTGTGATTAGTTGACATGAACATTCCATATTTACATAAGTCAAATATGGATCATCTTTATCATTTATAATATTGTATAGGTAGTGTATTGATTTTTTGTTGGAGAGTTGTAAATTTTTTATAGAAGTATTTTTCGGCCGCGCAAATTGAATTTATATATAGATTTTGCTGTGGTATATAGAAAATGACAAGTATTGCGAATGGGCCTTCTCATTTAAAAACAGAATTATAGGCGACGCCACGCCGCGCCACCTCGCGCAAATAATATATCGCACAATCGTAAATTAGAATCTGAAACATTTCTAGAAGCATACAATACGCTATTTCCGTGAGTAGGAATTAAAACAACAATTATTGAAATTAAACGCAATAAGAATAACAGTAATTAATGGATGTCTATCGTGCAAACATTTAACATAAAAAAAAAAAAACGCAACTATTTGTCGTCTTTCGCGTGTGAATGAGAAGGTATTGGCAAGGATCAGAGATCATAATGATCAGCTGTTTCTTTAGAATGATTTATACATTTAGACAAACAAATACTTTGATGCAGCTAGACAGTTATATTGCTTGACACTTACTTTTTATTCTATATTTTTACTAATTGCTACAAATTAAAAAAACAGAACAAACAATTAGAAAAAAGGCGCACAACTAGTGCGGCGTAAAGTAGTTAAAGAAAAAATGCTACTGATGTTTGAATATACTTACGTTCTCACTGAAGTATGGGAATTGTCGTGGTGAGCTTGCAAGCCTCAAGCCTCAAGTAGTAGTTATTAGTGATTAGTGGTTCGAATTGACACACAGAAGAGGTAGTGGGTGTTACTCGCTACATAAACACAAATTAGTTACAAGCTACCTAATTCGATAAAAAATTTTGTAACAGTGCAGTGTATATATATATAAAGAAAGCTACTATGCTAAGCGGCGATGGTATGACCTTTCATTATTATTTCTACAAATTTCGTTTAACAAGCTGAACCACGAAAACATTTTTTTTACATACGGATCTCGATGCTAAATTAACCTGAAATGACACCCATAAAAAAACAGTGTTATTTTTACTCTGGGGATCGGATAAAATTAGTATACGGCAGGGATACGGAGATGACGCACCACATACCCACTCGAAATTATTTTACACTTTTACACAGCGACGAAGACAGACACCTTGTTCTTCTGGTGACTTTCCAGTTGTAAAGTACACTTTTAAGTTTAGAATTCGTCACAGTATAACTGCATATCAAAAAATGTTACATCTGAAATTCAGAAATCGACTTCAGTGCAGAGATGAACTTATACAGAGCAAAAATTTATGTAAATTTAAGAAATAAGGTCAATATTTTGATTACAAAATTTTATCATACGCTTTTTCAATTCAGATAAAATTTACTTGAATCCAGATACATTTTGCCCGATATAGGTGCATCTTTGAATTTAAATTCATTTCTGAATTTAAAGTGTAACATCTTTTTCTTTTCTTATCGCGATTATAAAATTACCATTATAGAAAACCCTCTTCCTTATCCAATGATTAATTAAGAAATAAAATACTGTGAATTGCCAAAATAGTGCATGAAAATTTTAATATCGTCAACATTGCAAAGAGCAAAAATAATGAAATTTTGTCGAAATAGTGAACCTTGGTAAATAGATTTTACGGGTGAAAGTTTTTGAAAATTTTTGTTTTGAAAAATCATTACACAGTCGCTTAGCTTAGCCTTGTTAGTTCGATCTGACCTTTAATATTAGCCCTTTCATGCCTAAAGAAGTACGATTTTTTCAGCAACTGCAAATGTTTGCTTGCCTGCAAAGTTGTGGTCTCGATCACTCTATATACAACTATACATATAAAATACTTACGACTACGCAAAATTATATATAAGAAAATAATTAACAGATCAATGTTATCTTCAATAAAGACGTGTTATTTGCTGCCACCAACATGAACGGTTGAATTTTGCCTCTTTTTTGTTTGAGATAAAAGTTAACGATAGTGCTCAAAAAATCTATTTGCTTCATTAATCTGATGTGCTCATTAGGATGTACGCAATTTTACAAATTAATTTTTTGACTAAATTTTAAAGAAATTGTTTGTTATATATAAGCAGTGTTAAACTACTTCATAAATTATTATTTAATGCTTTATTTTTGAATATTTACTTCAGAGTTGGAGGTATTCACAAGAGTAGGATAACTTTTATCGATTGAAATTAAGCAATTATTAGGAATAAAGCAATCAATTTTTTTGCAATATCGTTTTAAAAAATCTCCAGATGAAATAAATAAACAAACAAATGTTTTAATTAAAGCCAATTGAGAGATGAATCCTTTTAAAATGCTATTATGCAATATGCCATTGTAAAACACGCAAAGAGCGATGCAAAAAAAACGAGTAGACCTTTTAATCTAAGAAAAGAAATTGATTATGAGTTGATTCATATCACTTAAATTACTGGAGTTCCTGGACGACAAAAATCATAGACGAAAAGGCCTACTAAATGGATATAGCAAAAAAAGCTCTTTTAATTTTAACTTATCGTTAATCGAATTATTCATGCTTTAGCATTGTTTATGAACAAACCTTTCAATGCTGATCTGATGGTTGATTTGATCAATGCTTTGGTCTAAAAACACTCAGTAATCACATTCAATAAAGCAGTTTTTCGATTCACACTGCAGTATCATTTCAATAGATTTAAGCTCAGAGCACAACATTCATACCGCATGACAACTTTAGAGCAATCGTACATATATTTTTGAAGAAATGAATAACTTTGAATAACGATGAAAATCTTCGAACTTAAGTTTTTAGAAATATCTTTACGTAGTTCAACCTCTGGAGTTCGAAATTATAATTTAAAGGGTTGTAGCACAAAACTAGATATGCAAGGCTGTAGCCAGGGAGGGAGGGGGGGGGGGGCAAAAGACTTGCCTCCCCTCGGAAACCTGGAAACATACATGTAATTTATGAGCAGAAGCAACTGTGTCACCGCGACCCTCCCCCTTCCCCTCCAGTTTTCTTCTGGCTACGGCCTTGACTAGATAACCAACATTTTCGGCAAAGTTTTATTTTGCATACAAAATTCGTTAAATATACAAAAATGAGCAACCAGATTCTGTATATACCTGTATAATATACCGTACAATTAAAAATTGGAAATTAGAGGTACTGATATATAGGCTATTATGCTTGTTACTTTTTGTCAATGTAATAATAGTATAATTATTGAGTTTAGGCTGAATTTACTTTGTATAATTAACGAAATTAATGGTCAAAGACCAAGTAAATCATTCCTCTTTTTCTATTTGTTAAGGTGACATATGAATGTGGGTTGGATTGTTTTATATTGGAACATGAAGAAATTAAGGTTCTCTTCGATAATATAAGTTAATTATTAGATGCATTAGAATAAGATGCCGTCACACTAAGTGCACGTCATTTGCTTCTCAGAGCATAATAATTTTTTGAAATTAAAACTTCTTTATTTATTGCTCTAAATCTTAATTGGTGTCATTTTTGAACATTTTTAAAGATTACAAAAAATAAATCTTATTGCTGAAATTTATATTGATATATTTTATCTATATTATATTATAAGTTATTAATTACTTCAAATTTAAGTAATTAAATTTTCTGAATAATTCTCATTGTCAATTCTCTTCTTCTTTCCCTTTTTATTCCTATACATCCTCCCCATACATCGGGAATAAGTTTTCATTTTTTGTTTAAATTGGAAACGGCACATTTTATCGCAACACGCACAGACGAGTCTGTTCCGATTTTAAGTTGCTCTCACTTTGAGATTTTTAACTTCCACATTCTACTTCTCGGAACTGGATAACTTTTTCTAATCGCTTTTTTTTACCTCTATTCAGAAACACTTCAACTGAGGACTGAATTTTGGTCTTTTATCTCAAAATAATGAATTTGATTTTACAGAATGTTTCTTCGTTCTCCTGAAAAATTATTATTTTTAGTTATCTAGTTCTGTACTGCAACCCTTTTAAAAGACACTGCGAAAAGTGCGACTTGGATTGCAAATTTTTATTACTTTTTTAAAAATGCTAGCCATATTGTCTTTTTTTGACCAATTTTCTTTTGACGAGAATTGTCACTGTTTATTTCAAACAAACAAACATTTTTCCGAGTTTCCTGTGAAGGATAAATGAATATAATGTGAGTTGGTCGCGTCTGTGCATAAAAAAGCATAAAAATTCAAACAAACATAATTATTATTAGAAGTTTCTTCGATTCAAACAAAATATCTTTAAATAAAATCGATCATTCAAGATTATCAAACAAATTATTTCTTTACTTTAAAGAAGAAGTAAAACGTCGTTATTCAAAATTACAGAAGTAGTTACTTTGAATTAAAGCAAAAAAAGTTAAAGAAACGATTTCTTAAGTTTTACGAAACCTCTGCTCTGTATTTATATGAAAATAATGTAAGTTGAAGTGATCTGTTTTTAAGCTCAGCATCTCAATATTATTGCATTTTTTTACTATTTTTGTAATATTAGAGAATAATCATCGCGCATTCAAGAGAGCAATACAATTTGGCTATACAGTTACAGCATGTAACAGTAGAATTGATTTGAAAAATTCTGGAGACACACAAATGAATCGATAGAATATCTAATATCTATTATTTATACCAACAGTAGCATGCCATTTTAGTCCGGTAAAACCGGCGAATAATCGATCAATATTGTAGCAAGCAGCACTAAGATAGGTAGGTAGGTAGATAGGTAGGTAGGTAGGTAGGTAGGTAGATAGGACACTAGCCACTGCTGCATTCACTACAAGCGTTCGTTTTCTTTTGAAGCTCGCTCTACATCCACATGAGTTCTAGGTATCTATTGCATGTATAGGTACATACACAAATAGATATTTTCTATATATAATATAGGTATATACCTAAAATACCATGCGATACGTGCATTAAAACGGTGAGGAGGTGGCTGGACGCGGGCGGGCGGGCGGGCGATTGGTTATGTCGCATCAGTCAACTGGATGGATAGAGAGGAGTATTTCGTCGACTAAATGGAGTATCGGACTATTCACTATATACATACATGTATAGTGAAACTCGATTATAGGTAGGTTCAATTAGGTGATTGACGGGCAATCGGAGGACTTTGTTATTAAAGCTTACCCTCTTCCCTTGTTTTCCCCGAGCACCCCTCTCGCCGGTAGGACCAGGGGGTCCTGTTGGACCCGTCTCTCCTTTCTCGCCCTGGGGCCCTGTATACCACGTACATGAAAAAATATCACCACTTGCACACGCACGTACCTATATATGTACTCATTTCAGAAACCTCAGCTTTATAACATTTTCAATAATCAAATAAACTCCAAGGCACAAAAACTCTTGCTTCACAGAAAATAACATTACAGCTTCTAAAAATATGGTCAAATTCGGTATTAATGCGTATTTAGTATTTATCCCTAATGTGGGATGACCATAAGATCAAGATAGTGCGATAAAAATACACTAAATTTAAAGGAATGAATGAACATAGATCTAACGGGAAACTGCTCCTCAATATTCCGCACAACAAAAATGAGTAATGAAACATAGTTCCATTGCAAAAAGATGTTTAAAAAAAGGTAGGCGAACGTGACTCGAAGAGCTCATTACACCGGGGTTAAGTACACAGTAAAAAAATTTTTTAATGATATGCAAAACAAAGAGATTTTGATTATCTGAATCGGGGTCATAAGTCAAGTGAAAATGGCCGACGTTCTCGAAATAATTTAGCTCATGTGCGACGTTTAGTTGTCACTTGCGCGCGGCAAGACAAAACTGACGGCTCTTTTCTTTAGCCTGACAGGTGACCCTGAAGACAGATAAAATTGTTCCAAATGGCGAGACATCATTATGGTCCCGAGTCAAGTGATCGCTGGAGCAAAATGCTCTGCAACAAAAATAATATTTTTTACTGTGTGTTTGCAAAATCATTTTGTTCGGGTTTTGCTGGACGGGGGCTCATGAGCTTTTGAAATTGTTGCATATCCCTGCCCGTTATCATCTCTCCGAGCCACGGTGTCTCCTATATTTTTATATCAGTTGAAATTCAATGCGAGAATACGCAAAATAATATAAAAATTACATTCCTTAGCAGGAGCTCAAAACCATTATTTTAAAATTGACGTCAATAAATTAGTATCAGCAAGACTGTAATCACAGATTTCTCAGCACAATGGGAACAAAAGTACACAAAAAAATTATGCAGCAAGAGCCGTACGCAACACTCTCTTTTCACACAATACTTTACGTTATTTTACTTGATTTTAACCATCCTTCCTCTCTAAAACATTACTTCATTTTTCAACGTCTCTTTCTGCATATATATGACCAATTAAGTATATTCTTATTATAGAATATAACAACAAGAATTAACAACAGTACATATGTACAGATTTATCGACTTAGCCAGCGTCAAATCTGATAGAGGGCATCACATGTAGAGAAAGTAAACGAATGAAGATATTACAATAATTATTTTTCCTAAATTTTCTGTATTAGTCGAAATATCCTTATATAAGGCATTATTCCTGAACTGCCCCATTTTTAAAAGTCATGTCTTCCGATTGCCGTCAATTTTTTAGAGTTTGTTTGCCTATATGATGGTAGTACACCTACCAATTGATAGACTTTTACTCCCATTCCTCGTCGAATTACAGGGGGTGAAATTTGCACCCACCTGTGAAAGCGGGTATTTTCAAACGGTCATAACTTTCTTTCTACAAATGAGAATTGAATTTTCTATGAATGATTCCTGAAGGGATTTTCATGCTCTTTCATGATGTGAAATCTATTGTTTTTAATTTTTAAATTTTTATAAAAATATTGCCGTTTAAAATATTTTTTCTAACATTTTCTATTCTTCGGGCAGTTTTTATTTATTTTTTAAGTAGTTTTAAACGAAAGCTAAAGCGTAGGCTTTGGACCCACTCCGCCCGCTTGCGGGTTCGATTCCCGCCTCGCACTCTGGAAGAGTCTCTGTGGCCCATGTGGTGAACACTAGCCTAGCAAGGGAGTGGTTCATCTCCGGGGAGTCGTGGGACCGGTACCTCTAGAGAAAAAGGTTTTCCTTAAATGCTTAAAGCTGTTGCTCTTGGTGGTTCGGAACCCACCTTAAACTGTAGGTCCCCCTTCCACCACCAAGTAGGTGTGTGGGGTGTGTGTCAAAGAATAGGGAAGAAGGTGCAAGAAAAATGTAAACCCTTAGGGGACACATTAGAAGCTTCCATTCCAAGTTCCAAGATATGCGAAGATATCCGAGCGAAACCCTTCCTCGCGCGCTCGAACAGATCAGGTTCTGTGTCGAATGAAGTTTTTTCCAGTTGCAATTGTCCGTTCTCATTTGGAATAAATGCGTGGTATATTTTAGAGTGACGGGAATTGTAATTGCTACAGTGAATCTAGTTTCTAGTTTTTTGGTTATATCTATGTGATCTTCTTTCGAACTGAAAAGTTCGATGCTTTAAGCTAGATTTTGCCGCAAGTCTTTTCAAATTTTTACCAATCCCGTCACCTGGAAGGCATGTATATTCTTAAAATGCTGCACAGCTCCGCCTGTCACATAATACATTTTGTTAACAACGTTGAATTTCTTCATGACATACTCGATAATGAGCTTTTGAAATGTGTAGACAGCTACAGTGTCATGATTTAAACAATCTGAGATGATTGCCATGCTAAAATGCTTCAGTTCGTTTCCATCTTTGTAATAAATAACTACTGTAAATATAGTTGCTTGATTACTATTCCAATGGAAAGATTGTGCAGCATTTTGAGCGATGAAAGCATAATTTTCCGCAAAGTCAAGCAAAATTAAGTACTCTTCTTCTTTTAGTATAACTTTGAAGTGCTTTAGAAACAAAAATTATTATTTCGCATAAAATGCGTGAGATTTCAGGTCTATAAGTTTAATGCAGAGTGTTTCTATGAAACCATCAGCGTCAGCTATTTCCGTTTTCAACGTGCTTCTATCAGTTTGCTGCCAAACTTGATATGCCACTGTGTCGAAACTATTCACGGCCAACACATCAGTCAGGTACTTTTTAAAATTTTCAATGTCAGGACAACATTTGCATTCGTTAAATTGACAAGCGTCAGTGGGTTCACTGCACATGATTTCTTCAAGGCAGTCATGACAATCTGACAATTGTCTGTCAGTTCCCTCAGTTAAATGTTTAATATCAATTGCATTCAACATTAACTTTACGTTTTCATGATAGACGCAGACACAAACATTGTGAGCTCCACTTGGTTCAGCTAAAACACTGTGCTTTGGTCTTAGATGCGCGAATTTTGAAAATCTAATCTTCATATTTTCATGTAGGGCTACAAATATCGAATATAATTCTGAAAGATTGCACCGAATCAGTCTCTTCGGTACATGCTCACGAGTACCGGCTAGTTTTTTTTACAGATATGAAATCTTTCTTACCTGGCATCTGTCAACTATTCTCGTCATCTTCGTAGAAGTTTATTACCAAATTTTTAGTTTCTTCTGCCAATTTTTGTCCTCGCTTGACTTCTGGAAAAGTCTGCTAAAGTCCGGAAAAGACTCTACTTTTGGCAACGAACTCTTTCGGTTTTCTGGCTTCACGTTCAGATGCACCGAATTCTCGCATGGTTTGTCTGCAACTCCAACACTTAGGCACAAGGATGAGTAGACAAATCTTTTCTGAAATTCTTCTGCTCTATTTTTTTTTTTAGTTTATTCAGGACTTCGAGACCCACGCAGTGATTTTCATAATTGCATCCTTCTTTTTCAATTTTCATTGGCAAACAAACATCTGTGTCCTCGTTTATCTCTTCCTCTACATTAATACCAGGCTCTTTTATAACTCTGGATGGCTGTAAATGGAGAATTCTACATTCTTTTCTACAAGCACCACATATTTCCTGCCTTTTGGCAAATGAGGAAACACTAATTGCTGATTTTCCGTTAGAAGCCTCAGATCAATTTCTCTTACATGTTTCTCCTTACGGAAAGGATTTGCACATCTGCTACGAAAACTTTGCATCGAAGACATGGTCAGTGCTAGATGACCATGAAAGGTTTTTTGGGACCTCACTTTGCTTTGAAAGCAGCGATTCTCAAAGGGACTTGAAAACGAACTTATAAGCTGAATTAAATGAACAAAAATGACAGAAAAGAAGGATAAACAATTTATAAATGTATAAAACTAAGACAAAAACGAAACCCAAGAAATCACAGAAAAGACACGTAGAAAAATTCTAAACACTACTGGTTGGCTGCTTATACCTTTCACGAGACTGAATTCAGAGTAGATTAACTCAGGGCAGCGTTTTGCTTGAGGCCAAGAAACAAATAAAAGTCTATGTGGTTGCCTTTTGTTTCTTGGTACAATATGAGAAACAAATGAAAATTTAGGTATGTGGATGTCTTTTGTTTTTCGGCTATACACGAGACCAAGTTTAATCCAGTCAAAGAAAGGACGAATCCTCTATAATTTGTTTATATGAATATTTTAAACTATTGTTAATTGATTTAAGCCTTTCACAAGTCTGTTTTATGTGACGGCAATGAAGAAATTATCCAGCAAAAACTAAAAAAAAAAAATAAAAAATTAGCGAGGGGTAAACGCTCTCTTAAAAATTACTTGTGTTCCTTATTTGTTTTTTTTGTGCATTAAGAACCGCTTAAATTAATTTTTGGAAAGTTTCTGTACCAATGAAAAGTATGTTTAAAAGAATCGGATTCGAATGGAACAACGTCGGTTGCTGCATCAATTGGACTTTCCGACTTGTCCGTGCGCGCGAGGAAGAGTTTCGCTCGGATATTTTTGCATAACTACATAACTATCTGCAGTCCAAAAGTGCCAAGCAGCATTTTTGTGGGAAAAGAGTCAAGCTTTCGTTTAAAAATACTTTAAAATAATAAAGACTGCGCGAAGAGTAGAAAGTGTTGAATACAAATTTTAAATGGCAATTTGTTTATAAAAATTAAAAAATTAAAAACAATAGATTTCACAGAATGA
The DNA here is from genome assembly GCF_010883055.1 of Belonocnema kinseyi. NCBI lineage: Eukaryota > Metazoa > Arthropoda > Insecta > Hymenoptera > Cynipidae > Belonocnema > Belonocnema kinseyi. Next base: position 3,810,248 of record NC_046660.1, on the reverse strand, counting down.
AAGAGCATGAAAAACCCTTCAGGAATCACTAATAGAAAATTCAATTCGCATTTGTAGAAAGGAAGTTATGACCATTTGAAAATACCCGCTCTGTCCGGGGACTGCAAATTTCACCCCCTGTAGTTCGAGGAGGGATGGTAGTAAAAGTTCATAAATTGGTGGGCATACTACTATCATATAGGCAAATAAACTCTGAAAATTTGAAAACAATCGGAAGACATGACTTTTAAAGTTGGGGCAGTTCAGGAATAATGCCCCATATGTTGTGTATATATTGTGTGTTAAGGGTGGAAAAAGGCGATTTTGACGAATGAGAAGTTTACCGCATGAGCGAAGCGAGGATGGCAAAATCGCTTTCCAACCATGATGCACACATGATACTTTTTGTGCCACTCACCCTCTCTCAAAGTTGACCTTTTTATGCTTGTACAACAGGTAATAGTGGCTGATTTCAAGCCGCTGATGAAGATGCATGTGCACATGGCGTGTGGGCTGTAAAGATGTTTTCTGCCCTCCGTAACAAGCACACAAAAATAATAGAAGTGAATATTTTGCGGTTAATTTGCAAGTGGTTAAAGCTGATTTTTTCGCATAGAAACAAAAGAGAACACAAAACTTAACATGTTAACCATAACCAATGAGTTCGGTAAATCTTACCACGTTAAGGTAATTTTCGTTGCACGTAAAGATTATCCGGAAATCAGGGTAAAAACTGCAGTTCGTTTTTTCTGTGGCAAAAATTAAGGTTTGCAGTCCACTCGCAAAGTGCACATACGTTAGTGATCTAAAATCAGCAGTTAGTTACATTTCGCCTGCTGTACATGCATGACAAGGTGAACTTTCAGATGAGGTTGGACAAGAAATACTTTTATTCAGATTGCCAAGAACACTTACATACATTTATTTATTTTTATTTCAGATGAAGCTTGTAAGAAGTCTTATCACATAGATGTATATTCTTATAGTGCATTAAGTGTATATGATACATGGGTCACGTGTCCAAACGGAGTATCCTAGTGGAAAAAGATTTTGAAAGTCTCATTTCGGATTCTGACCCAGATTTTTCGCCAAATATGATTCACCATTTTCAAAAACTGCTACGGTGTATAAAATTATTCAACATAAGAAATTAACACTATAAAACTAATTTTTTTATTATCGCCTCGGCAGTCTAGCCTTGTTCAGATCCGTCTCTGGCGAGCCTTCAAGAACATAAAAATAGCTAATTGTCAAATATCACCTTTAAAGTTTAATAACAATTCGTATTTTCCAGTTATAGAACTACAGTGAACTTTCGCCTATTTTAAGGTTTGCTCATTTCAAGTCCACCGAGCCGGGCTATTTCAAATTGCACAGTCCCGTTACCTCCCGCCACGGTCCCTGTACGGTCTCGCCCGCTCCAGTGGCTGAACAATTAAAAGAGCCCCGAAGAGCGTGGGAAGTACTCGTTTATTTTAATTGAGTATTTTAGCACAACTTCATGGAAATGCATACGAATTTTTGGAAGAAATATTCTAAACATAAAAGTAAGTTATAAATGTACGAAGAGTAATATTTGTCAAGCCATTGTCAATTGGTCTCAGTGATGTTCCATTCCTCTGTCGATTGATGACCTTTCGTTTTTACGAAATAAAATAAAATACACCAAATTTTAGGTTAATGTATCAGATCAATTTTTTCAGCTCTGGCACCTCTTCGTATTTCAGATTTTAACTTGACTCCGCAACTGTTCTGAGTTGATTTGTTTCTCATATCTCCGGCGCGCTGTTAGTTGCCCCATCACTCCCTTTTTTTGCATAGAAAGCAATTGGACTAGATCACTTTTTAAAATTTTGTAGTGAAAAAATGTTTATTTTCATGCAAAGAATGATTGAAAAGAAAACAATTTTACTCATTAAAAATTTCCAAATAGTTTCCCAATTATTGTCGATGAATAATAAAGAGAAAATATTAATTATCAGGCAATACAATAATCCTGGCAAAGTGGAATGCTATAATACTATGTATTCCGTGAAATATTTGAGTCGTTTTTTATTTTATTATTTTAGTTTTTCGTTAGAAAACTGTACTATTTCAAGGAAATGTTGTATTTGTTATGTCGCACGTCAACAAAAACTTGAAGAACAATGGCATGTTTGATGCGCAAATGCGTACACATGCTTACAGCGCGCTCATAGATGTCGCTCATGAATGTCGCTTGACAAAAATCACCCGACGACTATCGGTAGAGGTGGAGGTCCCTCCAGTCTTAAAATCCGAAATGTTTACATTTCGCGGCCCTCGAAATAGACAAGAGTTCACTGCAATATATTTTTTTATTATGAAAGAGCAAATAAAAGAAAATCAATTGTTTACAAAAACTTAAATTTAGTTTTTTCCGCGTTAGATTCCTTTTCTTCGCGATCGGTCACATGTCAAAATCTTTAAACTTTTGTAATATTAATTTAGAAATTTTTGTCTTTGCAATAAAAAAATTATCATAGCAATATTCTTATAGATTTGAATAAATTTATGAAAATATGATAAACGCTGATTAGGTAATTATAAGGTTTCTACTAGATGTGATTGCCTCTTGTTCCTTGGTACAATGTGAGAAACAAATGAAAATCTAGGTATGTAGATGTCTTTTGATTTTCGGCTATACACGAGATCAAGTTCAATCCAGTCAAAGAAAGGACGAATCCTCTGTAATTTGTAATATTAATTTAGAAATTTTTGTCTTTGCAATAAAAAAATTATCAAAGTAATATTCTTATAGATTTGAATAAATCTATGAAAACATGATAAACGCTGATTTGAAAAGAATATTATAGGTAATTATAAGGCTTCTAATAAATCAGTGGTACCCTCTTGTAGTTGGAAATGAATGGTAAGTTAGGGTTCAATTCTCGGTGCTTCAAAACTTCATGCGAACGCATTTCTCTAGCATTATATTTAATATATAAGTTAGAATATTTCAAGAACTATCAAGATGTTTAATAATTAGAATTGTGTTTAAATTTAAATATTTGTTGCTAATCAAATTTTTCTGTACAGCTTGGCTTACTTTTTTTGATACTAGGGTTCTAGAAGAAAAGAACATTATCTTCAGTCATGTGTTTGCTATTTACTATTTATATGATATATCGATATATTCTGAAGCTGGCCAGCGCCACAAAATTTTTCCACTAGGATAGTCTAGTTATCTTGGACTTTTGACAAAAATAATTTAATATCTTGCGCTGAAACATCAAGAGATAATATAATGGACTCTAAAGGGTACATTTAAAAAAGTTCAATAATAATAAAAAATTAATTGCCCGATTCTTTACGCGAGTTTCAAAACAATAATAAAATAATCTATTTTTTAATGAAATATCACTTTTATAAATAGCATTCATAATATAGGCAAAGATACAAAGTTTTTGTCGCGTAAGGTACAATGCATATTTAATTTGATTTAGGATATATGTTAGACTTTTACTGCAATAAAATATATTGCAACCATAATATTGATTTATTGTTTCTTTTAATAGAGTCAAAAGATCGATTGCAGAAAAAAATAAATGAAAAATGAAATGCGATATGCTTACCGGCTGGTCCTGGGGGACCTGGTGGCCCTTCAAATACTCCAGTTGGGAATGGTTCGCCACTCATCGATGTCGTTAAACCTCGATCACCCTTGTCTCCTTTGTCACCCTGTACAAGAAAATTCTTAAATACATACGAGGTAAACATATTATTCAACGGAGTTTCCCAATTTTAAAGATCGTTTCGAAGTAGTATAGAGCCATAGAGGCCATAGAGGGAATGAGATGAAGAGAAGAGTCTTGGAAATCTTAGGTTAACTTGAAAGATATAATGAAAACTGTAAAAATCATCACAAGTGAAACAAGTGTGTGAAAAATGCGGGTAGTACCCTCGGCGGTTACTCGTGTCGTCTGCTTCCGTTATTTTCAATCAGTTGCAAAAGTGTCGCAGGACATTCGCTTTTTATCAGGAATTTTACAAGAATTTCAAAAATTTCAAAATGCAGACATAAAGAATTAGACAATCAAAAATGAAAAGCGTTTAAGGTTGAAAATTTTGTATAAAAATTGTTCATCACTTAATATTTATAAAAATATTTAGAAGTTTTGAAAAAAATCAAAAATAAATTTGAAAAACGTTTAGATTTCTCAAGATTTGTAAATAAAATTTCAAAGCTCTTCAAGAATGTTTTAACTATTTAAAATGAAAATAATTTAACTTCTAATTCACGAAGTGTTCCGTTTAAAATTTTTCAATTTTCAATGTTTCCATCTTGAAATTGCATAAAATAATAAAATTTTGAAAATTTGAAAGTAAAATGTTTAGCCTTAGAGTTCGAATCTTTAAATTCGTCGAGCACAAATATTTTTACGTTCATTATGCCAGTATAAAACCAAAATAGCAAAAATAAAACAAAAAAATATTTTTTAAGATGAAAATACAACAGAAATCCTTTATACGATACTGATTCTTTATGGTTTGGAGAGTCCCGAGATAGTACAAAGGACGTTGATTATACCCTCGAGACAGCCTCTATAGAGGGACAGCAGTGTATGAAAAATATTGTTTCAAAACTGAAAACCTTTATTCCGCCATTTTTTCAAAAGTTTTCCTTTTTCATCTGCGCGAGGCATAGATTCACTGACAAGAGTTCAAATGATTGTCCAAAGGGGAACTGGTGTTTCGGCGATATAAGGTGTAATAAACTGAAAAATTGACACTCTCGATGTTTGCGATATCGAGTTATTTGAAAAAAGGTGTTTTCTGCTTCGGAAGAAAAAAAAATTTGATTGATGGATAGATAGGATAGAGTAGGATATAATCTGAATATAGGGATTGTATAGAAAAGGGAAAAAAAACATTTACAGATTGAAGAATACCCATATGCGAATGAGATAGAACTGTGTATCTGTCGCGTTGCATTCTTCATTGTTCGCCGTCTGTAGTGAACTTGGTGTTGTGGTAACAAGAGTGAGCAACCACTCGTGCACACAAAAGCAATAGCGATTGAACCGTTACATTTTGTTTGCCGCAATAAGGAATAAAGGATATGGGATACGGGATATGGGATAGCTTTTTGAAAGACTTACTTTCGGACCTATAGATCCAGCCGCACCAGGAGGTCCAATGGGTCCTACTAAACCCGGAGCACCTTTCTCTCCTGGTGGTCCTGCCTCACCTGGTACTCCTTGCCGGCCATCGTGTCCAGGCAAACCTTCTGTTCCTGGAGGACCCGAGGGTCCAGGCGGTCCTGGTTCTCCTGGCTCTCCCTGTGTATCAGCACATCAATATCAGATCTTTTTGCAATAAAGGTAAACGTAGGTACATACACTGCCGTGCAAAACAAGAAAACCGTTATCTACATTCAGAGTTGAGCTGATATATAGGCGCTAATTTATTTTTCGTAAACCAAGAAAGAGAAGAGCGTATCATCAAAAAAAAAAAAAAAAAAAAAAAAAAAAAAAAAAGAAAAATAATAAGTACGTTTCACTGAACGGGTTTGCTTATGTAGTAGTTACTGCTTTTTATTTTTCTGTATTGCAATTACAGGTTTTTTATTCTGTATGAGTAGAATTTTACAGATGTTGACAAATTAAATTTTTTTATTAAAGTCTCAATGACAATTATGAAAAATGTATTCACTGGTTTTCTTGCTTTTCACGGCAGTATAGTACGGGAATAAGAATTCTGCACAGCTCACTTCTTCTTTTCTGCCAAGAATAAATTTGAAACTATACAATTTTTTTAATGAAACTGGAGTGCGAAAAAGAGGGAAACGCGTGAAAAGAACTAGAATTATTAATTTTAAGATTATAGAAAAAAGTCACTCCCATTATAATAAAACTGTTTAAATGGCGTACAGATTTTCGCGTAGGGTTCATCCACAAATTACGTTAGGTTGTTTTTCTTCTAAAATTGTAACCCCCCTCTCCCTCTCCATTCAGATACCGCAAGATTTGTTCTGAATTACTCTTACCGGCCTTCTACAAAATCTTTCTAAGATTTTATAATTTTCGGAACAAAAATACATATAAATTCTGTTAATTAAATAAACATGGAAATATCTAGACACACATTTTGTGTAGTACGGATTTAAGAGTTGTTTTGAAATCAAAAAGTGTGCAGTTGTAAATAAAATGTTATTCTTTTGTTTATAAATGACCAAATTACTATTTATATTATACATTTATATTATACACGCAGATATTACAGTCTTTCCCTGCATCTCTTTTTCTTGTTTTTCCATTTAAAGGCTAACAGAATTAATACAACTCAAAAATAAACCTACCCATTTTTTGTTGAAAGAACATTTCTTTTTAAAGTCTGCTATTGTATTTTTGGTTGAGGATTTATCTTTTGTGAATACACGTTTAATTTTTTGGTTGAAATTTTGATTATTTAGGTGAAAATTTAATTATTTTTTTCAAAATTGAACAAGTCTGTTAAGAATTCATCACTTTGAACTTAAAATTAAAACTGTTTAGTTGAACATTAACTATTTTGTTGGAAATCCATATTTTTGGGATCGAAAATCAAACATTTTGAATGCATTTCTGTTTGTTTTATTAACCGTAAAATCTAATTTTTTAACAAAAATGCAACTCTTTGGTTAAAAATGAATGTAATTTTTTTGAGGGTACAACTAAATTTAGCTGTTGTTGGAAATTTATCATGTAAGTTGAAAAGTCATTTCATTGGCTAAAAATTTAAATATTTTGTTCAAAATTTGTTTTTGGTAGAAAATTAATTTTTGTATCTGAAAATTCATTTATTTAATTCAACTGGAAATTAAATTATTTTATTTTTAGGTAAAAATGTATCTTTTTAGTGGAAAATTCAACTATTTAGTTGAAAATTCATATTTTTGACAAAAAATTACTCTTTGCGGTTAAAATGTCTTTTTTTGCGGAAAAGGAATTTTTTTGTGAGAGTTATTATTTTTAATTGAACACTTAACTGGTTCGTTGAAACTTTTGTTTTCAAGAATTGTTTTTTTTTTTTTTAACTAGAATATTTACTATTCTACTTACGTTGAAAATGTATATTTATTAGTGTTAAATTCATGCATATTTTGTTAAAAATTATAAACTATTATTTGACATAATGTGTGTTCGTGTGCGTCTTTCTATCAAATTTGATTGAAAATTTTTTAGAATAAAAAAATTCTTCTAAAAAAAGCTTGTTTTTAAAACAATTATTAAAAATAGTTATATTTTTTTATGTAGTTAGTTAAAAATTCGTCTTTTTGAATAAAAATTTATTTTTTAAACTATATTGTTGAAAATTCACTTTTTTTTTATCTGAAAATTTAAGTTTTCGACTTTTGTTAGAAAACCCCTCTTTTGGTTGAAAATTCATCTTTTTGGTTGAAAATTCAACTACTTAGTTAGAATTTTAATTTAGAATTTAGCTTTTTACGTTCAAATCTCAACCACACCAAACTTTCGCTCTTAGT
>NC_046660.1:3795289-3802683 GCF_010883055.1 Belonocnema kinseyi | reverse complement strand
GGGTGGTCCAAAAATGCATGGAAATTTTTTTTTTCATGCTAGAGGGCAACGATCCCCCCATTTTATTCCAAATCCGAAAAAAGAAATTCCCTAATTTTTTATTTTTTTATTTTAACAGGTGCCGGTTTTGACTTGAAGTTTCCCATGTAAAATACATGGGGACAAATCATTTTTAGAAGAAAAACGAATTTTCGAGAAAAAAAATCCATTTTTTTAAATAATTGAAAATTAATTAACCAATTATAATGAATGTATCCACTAGACCAATATTAATCCTTTTAAGTAAACAAATACGAGAATACATTGCTCAAAAGGTCGATTTCATGAAAAATTGAAATTTTTTGTTTTAAGGGTAGATTTCAGGTACACGTGGGGGTGTGTTAGGGGTGTAAAACCCATATCTATGTTGCCGTCTAAAAAAGAAAAGCCTTTTTGAGCCACCCTAATATATACCAGTTAGAAACGATTCAGTCGATTCTCAATGTTTACATTTTGATCCCCCCGATATCAGTCCAGAACTACTTGAAGGCAACCCCCGACACTGGACTGAAAGCGATATTTTAATATATTTGGAAGATGAAATTCATGATTTCGTCTTATAATTATAATCGTCTTGCGCAATATGCGGATGTTCCCTAAACGTTACAGCAGAGGAATGAGAATTCTTTATAAGAGCTCTCTCGTAAGAAAGGCTTGGATTATTCCTTCTTAAATCGTAAAAAAAATTATTTTTAATATAATAAAAGTGTATAAACAGTGTACTAATTTTAGCTTAACTATTTATCTTCGATTTAAAATATTTTAAAACCCTCTTTATTTACACAAATACCAGCAGTCTAAAGGCATACATCACCATGCGTAGGAAAGTGCATGCAATTCCTCAAGAAAGTAACATTTTTTTTCGTGCAAAACTATACTTTCGCGCAAGCAAATCAATTATAACATATTATCGTTTTTTAACTGGCGCACTTGCGCGCTTTACCTTCAACCTTTAAATTTATGCAAGTTTTTTCGCCGAAAAAAAGACAGGGTAGAATACAGTATTATAATGAGAAATGAATAGTATAATAGAATAGATATATAATGTAGTTAGAAAATCAATATAATAATTATAAATACAAGTAAATGCCACAACTTGTACAATTAATAATATTTACACAATAATAAATGTACTTAGTAATTTTTAGACAGTTTAGAAACAACATAAAACTCGAACAGAGAATAATCGACATTGATGAGTGCATGAACAGAAAAAAAGTGTGATTTTTTAAAGGTCCAAAAATTGACCGAATCTAAATTTAAAAAACTTTAAGAACCAAGGAAGAAGAATATAGTCTCACATATGCACTCTGGGTGAAGACAAAAACGTCTCCTGAAATCACAATGATATGTGATCCAAGCAATACTATTCTTTAATATTGATAAATATACACCCCTTCCCTCTATCAAAGGACATCAGAGCAGCAGTTCAATTAAAAAAACAAAACAAATTAGATTGGTATTACCAGCGATGATAAGAACACCCGTTTTTTAACTGTGTAAATGTAAAGCACAAGTACACATTCTAAACTTGACTTTTGTTGCAATAAAATTCTGGATAAGGCTTTTTTTATCCGTTTTATTTATTTTTAAAGACGACATTCGCTTTAGAAAATAGGGAGAGATCCAAGTATAGGAAGCTGCAAGTCCTCAAATACAAGCGGACTTACTTTTAGCTGTATGATGGTCTGCGTGCTGATATTATGTCCCTGCTCCTGAAGTCCCTAGAAGTAGGTCAACTACGGGTAAAAATCAAATCTCTACCAGATAAAAGATATACGGGGGAAGTACTCAAGGAACCCAATAATGGCATTACTTTTTTATATCCGATTTAATAACACTTGTTTCTCTTAACTCCGACATGCCCAGATATACCTAAAGACTGTAAATTAAATATAAATACCATTACCAAAACCAAAACCAAATCAAAAATATATGCGTTCTGCTGTATGATTACAAGTCACCTTTTGGTTACGTCACCTATATCTCGCATGTTATATGTTAGTTGTATCACGAAATTGAATAAATTGGTTTCACTTTTCTTATCTTTTAAAGAAAGTGAGTCACAACACACAAAAAACCCAAGGTTATGCTAGAAAAACTTGATACAGTGTTTGCATTTTTGCAAGGAATACAAAAATGGCGCACACTTGGTTACTGTAATGTTTAGGTGTAATCATATCGCAGTACAGTACATAAATCAACAAGAAAACGCTACACCGAAAGCACCGCATAATGCAACGTCTAAGGAAAACAGTAACAAGAATGTCAGAACCATAAACGAGCCGTGGGTTGTGAAGGTTGGTTACCTTCAGAGCGACGATTTCCGCGTAGCCAAGAGTTCCACCACGAAGCGTTGTCACCGACCTCTTTAACCCCAATCCCTGTGCATTGACCCGTAGGTGGGAAGATTGTTTATTTTTTATTTGCATCACATAAATTCATAGTGTTTAAAAAGAAAGCCAATTCTACACAGTATTACATTTGTTTTAATTTACACACAAAAAATAATAACCCAAAGTATCAAATCGTTGCAAACACTTGACAACCACATTGTCCAACAAATGATAACTACCCATTGTGCAAGGTTTGGATGCCATTTTCTAGCTAAATTTGATACATGGGCATTTTGTGTATAGTGCACAACAAAACCTGGAAAATACATTTATACATATGAGACGCTTTCGCATTTAACTGCCCTGAAAAGTTTAATTTGAGGTCCATAATGATTAGTGGCCACACATGTATAAAGCGTAACATAAATTAAGGGTAAATGAAGGGTGACAGTGTTGCTGAATTGAGCATAAAAAAGTTTGATCAAAAAAATATATCTCGTTTCGATAAAATAGATGTGGAAATTAACAATTTCAAAGTAGTGACCCTAACAAAAATTAAGATAGAATCCCTATTGCAAATCGACTGTCGGTACCAATTATAAGCATAAAGAAATGTTTCATCCACAAAAATTATTCTAGGATTCTTTGAAAATTAAGGTCTAGTATGTGGCGATACCGCGCTGTGTCAAACAATTTCTCGCTGAAAAGCCTATATGAAGGAGAATATTATTATTTTATTCAATAAAGGATGATAATTTTAAGACATATCGATGATGAAGAAAAGAGAAAATCATTACTACGTTACAATTTTTTATCAAATTAAACGTAACTTCAAATCAAACTTACATATTTTAATTATTGTGTTAAAAAATAAGATTTTAAATCAATCCTTTTAACACAATGGGTACTTCGTTTTTTAAAATGTTTTATGCAATACACATATTTTCGTACAAAAGTTGGTGATTAGTTCTGCGCACTGCCACCCCTTAAATTTACGTAATTTAAATTAATTTAAAGTATACAATCTAAGAATTGATTTAATAATAAGCAGAAATTCTACAAGTCATTTCCCTGTGTTTATTGGAACACCTGATGCGTGTTAAGTGTGATACTGAAGTGTCGCTAACTCTGTAAGAACGTTGCACTTTAGTATATCTCATGCATACTCCTTTCTTTTTATTATTTTCTTGGGGTTTTCATTTTTTTTTAACTTTATGTTAGCACCTAACTCGTTAAACTCACATTGAAAAAATATTACTTTTCGTTACTCTGCACCAAGTTTGAGGCGCATGTTAATATCTCGCTCGTATAAGCGCGCTCAGTCTTGCTTGAAATGATTTTTTCAAAACTACTTCAGGTTCCAGAAAGACATTCTCATAGCTCTTCATGCTCCACATTACATGAACATATACTAAATTGTAGCAAATCGACACTTTATTTTGTATTTGTATGTGGAGCTGAGCAATTACAAAAAGAATCCGAGATACAATTAAATCACTTATCAAAGACGATTTGTTACGTCCCTTTAAAACAAGAAATTTTGCCGTTCATCCTTAACTGTGCTTTGAGTTGTTTAGCTATATAGTGGAAAAGTTAAAATTTTAAATTTGTAATTTTTTTGTATGGTTAATATAGCACAACTCTTAGGTTATGAAAGAAGCTATACCAAAATATGGAATTTTCTTGAAAATCATGTGTTTTAAAGATTGAACCGCTACCGGGCTTGGAAAAGCAAATGCCACCCAGGGAAAAATGATAATAAAGAAAGTCAGGTCCATGTAATTACTCAAGATACAACGTTTCCACATTCAACGCTTCAATTGGACAGTTATTCAACATCTATAACAGCTGGGTCGTGTGGGTAAGAGTATATTATGCACCTAGGGGGAGAAAAAGTCCCTCTCCGCCTTGACGCATACGATATTTTTTATCAAAAATAGATGATTCCAGGCATCTTTAGAAATACAGTCATGATTGCAGCCCATATTACATATCGAATAAAGGAAGCATGATTTACGGTAATTTTAAGAGCAACGTATGGTAACTTATCATAAATTACTCAAAATTCTGTTTTAAACATTTTGATGAATTTCAGGAAATTTATGAAATTCGTTAGTATTTTATGGTAATATGACAGGAAATTTATGTTAACTTACCATAAATTGCCGAGAATGCAATTTAAATACGTATATACATTTTCGGAAATTTATGTTAATTTTACAACTAAATATGGTCAATTACCATAAATTACCCAAAATTCAATTGTAAATATTTTTATAAATTTCCGGAAATGTGTTGGTAATTTATGGCCATATAACAGGTAATTTATGGAAACTGAAGATAAATGACCCGAAATTTAATTTAAAAATTTCTGTGAATTTTTCGGATATTCTTGGTAATTTACGGTTATTTAATCAATTATTTATGGTAACTTTACATAAGTTACCGCAAAATTCTATTATCTGCAATAAAAATTTCCTTATAGTCCTTACAATTAGTGGGCTGATTATCGAAAATGGGAGCTCATACATATATAATTTTTCCTGTTCACCGTCGAAAAGGGCTGAAATCATGCACGTGTCACACAAAATATACATAAATACATTAAAAACAAACTTCAGTATTTCTGATATTATCTATAAAAGTAATTGTCGAATAAAGATATTGCAAAAGGTTTTAAATTCTCGCAAATTTCAAATATTGAACTATTTATTGCGAATTTTTCAGCGTCCGGACGCTTTAGATATTGAAAATTTATTTTTTTCTACTCGCACACTGTAATGAAAATTGTCACATACTCTGCAACAGTGCTTTATACGCCAATTCAGTTGAAATTGAGTTAGCGCGTTAGCAGTAGAATCGTATTTTAGGACAGGAATGCTAGAGAGTACTCTCGCTATGATGTGAAGTTAGCAAAATAGCGATGTCCTGCTGAAAAGCTTAGCATTTCTGATTACTAGCCGTGTCAACTGAATAAGACTATTCATTAAGTATTTAAATAAAATGTGATTCTTTATTCAAAGTGCATGCATGCTCCCACATACAAATATCATAAGAGAATAACGTTGTAATATTGCTATTAACTTCACATCATCGCGTGTGCACTGTTCGGTTTACTCCTACGCTAGCCACATTCCGTTATTCCTGCATTCCTGCTTTGAATAACATCAAATAATTGATGTAGACCTTAACATCACTTGTTTTTATTAGTTTGAATTTTATTCACCTTCAAAAATGAAAGGCTGACGTTCCAAAAGTTTAAGTTTTAGTGTGATAAAAAAAATCAATAAAAATTTATAGCATACATAAAGTTCTTTAACGTTGAACAAGTGTTTTAACTTTGAGAACGAAATTTTAAGTATCGACTAAAATGCTGAAATAAAGAAGATAGGAAATAATTACACAGTAGTGTGGAAAAGAATTTAAATGAGTTGCGACAATATTACACTTAGCCACTACCCATGTAGAAATTGTCCCATTTTTACCCGTTTCAAGTAGGGCAGTCCGCTGTAGTCAGAATCTCACTGCAACAACTAACCTAGTAAGTTTGAGTCAGGACCATTTGAGACAATGTTAAGATTTTCCATTCTTTGTACCTAGAAAAACTATGTGCGTCTAGTTACCTCCCAATCTTGTATATTAAACTAGCTTCAGTTGGGTTATGATTAAGATAAAAGGACCAACAGTTCTAGCCAGGAACTGGTCGGGCCTTAGTCTGCTCCACACAGATGCACTTCTTGAAGATGGCGCTGCATTATTGTATACAGTGCAGTGACATCTTCAGAAGTTTATATTCACTAAATTATACTTCAGCAAACACCCGAGTGGCTATCCGAACTGTGGGAGAAAGCAAACTCACTTTTATTTTCATCCGAAGCATGCGAATCTTTAACAACCATAAAATAACGTGTTTTTTATTAAAATAACACAATCGGACTTTTTATTAAGTGAAATGCAAGTGATAGTCTTGTTCAATTCTATTTAATATACTTACTAAATAGTGTATCTGTATATAACGAACAAATTTATTTTTCTCACTTCTCACAATTACGTTTTTTTAATTTAAATAAATACACACATTTTTTAATATGTAAACCCCGGTATAAAGGCTGACATTGAAAAGTATTTAGAAAACTCCTGTTCAATGGTGATGGTACCCAGTGGCGACAATATTTTTCTGAATACTTTTGGACAGCCCAGGTGAACCATGGAATATAGCATTTTTAATGCTTTATAAATTTAAATATTTCGCTAGTCTTATTTACTGTTTTCAGAATAATCATGAGGTTGAAAACATTGATAAAACAGTATTGGCTATTTTACGTTGTCAAAATTGATTGCTGCACATGTAGCTGAGATGAAAATTTATTTACCATGATTTAATATATTTTTAATTTATCACATTTTAATAAAACGAAAGATTTGTGTTAATTTGTTGTATTGTTAGGCACAACCCTACTAGAAGTTGCAAATGTTATTCTTTTGAATCAATTTTGTGAAGGAAAACTTATAGATGGGGCCCTTCCAAATTCCGATCGCAATTTCTACATGGGTAGCAAGAGTCATAAAATTAGAATAGACTGAGGAGTTATTGTAGGATTTCCATTTTTTGATCTCTATAAAATCACCCAAATTGACCATAATGCCCTGTTGTATTGCACGCTTCAATAACAGGATTACTCAATTTAATAAATTCAGATTAGCGAGATGAAGTGTTAAAATAGTATCGTGAATCGTTATAGATACCTTTACTGCCGAAAAGACATCATAACCAGGACTCCCTAATTCTCCTTTTTGTCCTTTGTCACCAGCTCGCCCCTGAAAATTATATTCATTTATTTAGAGTTTAATATTAGTGCTCTCTAAGTTAACCATATGAATGCATTCTGATTGTATTATAATAATTCTGGAGTAATCGGTGCGTAAACCTCGTACAGAATCACCTCCCCACCTCTCAACCATACGTTTACAAATAATTTTTCTTCCCCTCTACCCTTTAACACTTTTTTAAACCAAATT
>NC_046660.1:3791504-3795189 GCF_010883055.1 Belonocnema kinseyi | reverse complement strand
AGCTACTAATTAATCTCAAATCAGAAATGTAGTATGAACTCACCGGTTCTCCTTTTGGCCCATCTAATCCAATTGGACCCTGAAATAATACAGGTAATGAAGCACACGCGAATCAATAAAATGAATGCACATACGCATTTGTGTATATGTATATAGATCATTTGCAAAAAAGCTATGAACAACAAATTTTAAGCAATGAGCGAGTGATTTTGCAATAGAAATGAAAAAGTATGAAAGCACGATTTGCATGTCAATAATGGAATTAATCAAGTCTCCAATCACTGAAGTAAAATGCTTCCACGTATAAATGATTAAGATGCATTTAAAGGTGAGAAAACGCGTATACTGTTAGTAAAATGTTACCATGTTAAAAGAGCATTGTGTTAGATCTTAATATTGGCACTGCAAGAGGTAAAAGGCTTCTGCTATTATAATATACAATATGTTCCTGTGGATATATAATAATGTACTAGACACAGAAAAAAGTGGGATCATTTTTGTTGCAACTAATTTCTTATGGTTTCAGATTAAGATTTGTTTTCTCAAAATGAGAATGCTTCAAGTGTGAAACTGTAACATAAACATAGAAGCATTCTTATTCTCTCGTCTCTCATTTGTGTTGCAACTCAAAACAACACTGTTGAGAATTGAACATGACATTTTTTTAAATATTAAGCATTCCACGTGGTGGGCATAAAGAACTTGTCTGTTACTGGTATCCATCTACGGAGAATGCCATTATCAAGTAGAGGTATCTACTGTTTTTAATACTTATTTTTTTATCAAATCCAGTACATTAAAATTCCGCTATCCAGAAGATTAGAACCATCATAGGCCAATTTGGTTAATCAGTGATTTCCCGATTTTGACTGAGCAAACCAGTAAGTGACTCAACTACAACAGCGTTCCTGAATGTACCAGTCGTCACGTTCGCGCGCTTGGCCGTTCACGTTTTCGCATTTCCCTCGAATGAAAACGATGTTTATTATGCACAGCTGCTTGTTGGCTCTAGCTGCAATAAGCAGAGGATAAAATTTCTTTCACTTGAAATTTGGGAGACCCCTTGCCACTTGGGTTCGACTGAGCGACGCGAAACTTTAAACATAGTTTCCTCATTTCTCTTTTCATTTCTCGCAGTTTCATATTTTTTACTTTTCTTGGCGTTCTTCCTCAAAATTGATCAAACGGTTCTTGCAAAGGGAATCAAAATGCTTCTTGCAGTCAATCGGAATGGATGGGCACCTTTCAGAGTAAAACTGCAAAGTTGCAAAGTCCTTCTTAGACTTGGCAGTTTTCTTTTTAATTTATATTCTTTCATCTATTCCAGAAAGAGACGCTCCCGAACGAATTTAAAAGAAAAACAGAGAACGACAGCTGCAGTAATGGCACAACTATGTATATAAAGCTTTACATCAAGCAAAACGAGTCATTTATTCTTCTGGGATCGTTCCCGGCGAACCTAGATTTCAATTAAGACGATCAACTTTTGTTGAAGCTGTCTGTCGACCAGGGGGTGACACGAATCACTATATTGGTTATCTTTGGTGGCTTCCTCGACTGAATAGAAATCAGTCGCTTTACAAAGTCACTCCGAACGGACGGCCGATACCCTTAGTTAGAGTAAAACGGAAAATTTGCAATGTTTCCTTTGGACTTGATAGTTTTTTTAATCGTAAACTTTTTCCATCCGTTTAAGGAAGAATCGTATTAGCTGGATACACAGTATTCGACTAGATATGGACGGAAGAATATTATCGGATACGGAGACAAATGCATCACTGATTGATGTCTGCAAATCATGACAATTACGAAAGCAGAAAATACATTTGGAATTTGGCCCCCGATTTGCATTTTTTTGTAATATGTTTAAACAGAAAAAAATTGCACATTGGGTTCAAAATCTGAAATGTAGTTACCGATTTGGCTTATACAGCAGATGACTCGATATCTATACCTTTGAACAGAAACTTCAACCAACAACGTCTCAACGTCTCCTATTTTGACATATAATATAATCGAAACTGCGGCAAGGAAGACTGCATCTTGAATGTAGCCACGAGGATGAAGCTGACTACAAGAAGTGTGCACCTATAGTGAAGAAGCGCCCGGTAACAACTTGCCTAATGATAAAACACTGAGCAAACGTCGTGTACAATTATCGAAACGACAGTCAACAAGATTATATCTTACACTCAACCGTAAACAAAAGCTCACTCCAAAAAGTGCACACCTAGTGAGCACAGGAGCCTACAGCACAATCAAGAAAATGTCTGCAAGAGCTCTCATGATCTGGGATACACAATAGAAATACTGCAAAGTCAAAGGGTCACTTCAAGTTGGTAGTTACAATACTACAAACTGCATTCAAACATTACTAATAAATTGCATTTCCTATCACAGAAAAAACGAAAGATAAAGTTTACATCGATTCCAGGTGAAAGATTCACCGCAACAAAAATTAACCTTGCCAGGTAAACTTTACATGAATCGAAGCTAACTTTCGCTTTTTAACCTTGTCTAGATAATCTTTCGCCTTATAAACGCTCCATTTTTATTCGAGATGTAGCGAGAATCGCCACGTTGGCGCTATCTATCGTCGTTTAACTTCATTAAATTGGAGAGAAATGGGGATTCCCATCTGTCAGTTGTTTTTACGCTTTTGGCTAAATATGGTATTATAAATAAGTTCTAATTCATCTACAATAAAATAAATTATTTCGGAGGAGATATATCAGTAAGAAAACATTTTTTTCGTGCCTTCTGTTGCTGATTCTATATGTTTTACCGAAATTTGCTCACTTCAGCGTGACGCAGTCGACGAGTTCTGAATTATTTTCCTAACCTCGGTGAAACCTTCGCCGAAATATGTTTAATTATTAACTGTTACAGGTCTTACCTGCAAAAAATGTTATCGTTTTTTTTTGTGTTGATTCAAATCTGGTGCCCCGATCTATAGCTAGAATTCACTAATAATTGGCCATTTTCTCATTACTGCTAAGGATGACGTAGCAGATGACAGCTTTTATTCCATCGTAGGATAAAATGTTGCCAAATAGCATATAAACTTTAACAGCGGTAAATTTTACATGCAACAAAATTCATCTTAATTTTGTTTGTGATACCAAGTTTCTCGTTTGTCGTTACTTTTATCTGGTATGTAAAATCATTTCTTGTCCTGCTGATGAATGTCATCAAGCAACATATCTTCCTCACTGGAAACCCCAATGATGGCTTCAACCCGCAAATGAAGTTAAACATTGCAAACAACTGACACAAATACACTATTGTTGTCATTGCAGTAAGTGTATGTGGGTAGTCATCATTGAGACGTAAAATGTCAACGATAAACACGAGAAATATGTTGAAATAAGTGTCATAAATGTCTAATTTAATGTGATAAATCTAATTAACATATTCTTAGGTCATAGCGTAGAAGTTGAGCTGCGCGACCCCTACACAAACTATTATCGTTTTTAAAGTGACGCGCTTAATCTTTCAACACCTAGGATTACTTAACGTAATTCTTTACAAGGCTTCCCTAGTTGCCTTTTATCTTCAGCTGATATAGCGCATGGTAGTCTTTGTGAAAAAATAAATGTGCTATGTACCACTTGCAAAGCCAATTGAAAAATGATTTCATTTTTCTTTTTATATTTGAAACCAAAAGACCCTAATTAATATTTTA
>NC_046660.1:3784973-3791404 GCF_010883055.1 Belonocnema kinseyi | reverse complement strand
AATTAAAGAATTCATAAAATATGTTTTTCTTTTAGGTTTAGGTTCCTTAAGCTGACAGAAAACGCAGTTAACGTGCAGATGAGAGGAAATAAATGAAATCAAATAAAACCAAATAATATACCGGAAAACCATTTTTCCCCGGAGTCCCAGCCACACCCTGGAAGAAAGGTTATAAAAATTAAAATGGTTAATTTACGACATATTAATGTTACATGCAAAATTAATTAGGGACGCTGTTATTGTAATTTTCTAATAGTCTACAGAAAATCGACACTCCATGCAACGAAACTTGTATTATTTCGACAATAATTCGAAAGTAAAGAAAGCCTCAATAGGGCCAACATGGAGTCAACACAAAGAGTCTCCATTATACCATTTTTTGTATATATGTCATTATGCAATCCACAAACTAAATCCCAAGGTGCCACTATTTGATCCAAAATTGTGTCAAAGCATGACACAATAGAAAAACAAATAACATTTACGTATAAAGATGTCAATATGGTTGTAATTTTTAATGCACACCTGTTCGAAATTTCGTAAAATTTAACGACAAAAGTGTTATAAATCTTACTTATCGAAAGAAATGAAAAAAAAAATCATTTACTTCGCCTAAAAAATCGCCAGAATGTAGTTAAAAATTTAGTACGTGCGGAACTTGAATGGATGATTTACTTTCTGGACTTTTTGCTAAAAACGTAGAGATGACGAGATTTAAAGCTTGCTTTGTGAGTTATAGGTTATTAGTGTACAATTCTCCGCGCTTCATTTTTTTCAAAATTCTCTAATAACTGCATTTTTAACCAAATGTGGCTGAACACTAAGCTACGGTATACAACTTCAACCGAATGTAGTTTAAAAGATAACCAAGTTTTTCTAACAGTGCAGTATATAGTTACGTAGTTTTCAACTGTTTCTCCGTTGTGCACCGTTTTATTGACACCTTTTCCTTTTAGAACAAAAGACACAAAGTGTCTATACAATTAGATGAGGGTTATATTGTCAGATACATATGTCCTGCTAAGTAAAGAGCGAGGAGGGAATGTAAAAGAGTTAAAAGGAGATCAATTAATATCAGAAGTACTCTGAAAAGTTTTGAGTTTCACAAAATATATACGTTTTATAATAAAGGATAGAAAAATCTATCATCTTTGTCTTCATTATTGCATTATATACCTGCAAACATTACTGACAGACGTAGAGAAATCCGGTTCTATACCTTCCTTTTCAATTTGAAGTTAGGATTAAAACAATTATTTTTC
Organism: Belonocnema kinseyi; assembly: GCF_010883055.1. Classification (NCBI taxonomy): domain Eukaryota; kingdom Metazoa; phylum Arthropoda; class Insecta; order Hymenoptera; family Cynipidae; genus Belonocnema; species Belonocnema kinseyi. The sequence goes on along the minus strand of NC_046660.1, from coordinate 3,790,142 downwards.
TGTGTAACTATAACAATTAGTATACATGCATATCAGAGATTATTAATTATGTGTAGAAGAGCAATAGTTTCTCACAGAGCAAAGTGCAACAATAAAGAAAAAGGTTTTGATTCAAGCCGAAAAATGGGCTTCTTTCAAGGTGTCATATAAAGAAGACCACACAGAAAAAATTGCGGTTTCGATTTTTTTTACGTCATTTTCTTACAAACAGATTTTAAACTTCACTTATGATCACTGTCTTGATGAACTTAAAAACTGAAAAACAATTAAATTGCTAATAGATTTTTAAAAAGAACAAGTGAACTGCAATATTGACGAAACGCCGACAAGATTCCTAGTTTTCTCCACGATTGAATCCCGAAACATCTCCTTTTTACTTTAATTCACTTGCTTTCAATATTCGTGTTGCTCAATATAAACCCATTTTGTTTCAGTACATTTTAACGCCGTTTCTTTGCTCAAAATGAACCATTAGTTTCTATGCAGTCCCAATAAAAAATAGACTAAGATTAGAGACCATAAACTATAAGAAATTAACTGCTATAGGTTGCTAATCATGATACGCGCAGAAATCTAGCCTCTAAGAAACTTACGAGACTTCGGAGAATCATTTTAATTATATTCGTCATCACCAGGATTTAATGAATATAACACGGAGAACAATGGATGTTCAAAAGTAAAATCTAGATGTTCAGGGTCATTATATTTTTAACTATAGAACAACAATCTACATGTTGAAAGTTAGCATCTGTAGATCTTAAAAAGTGAAATGTTACCCTCTAACATCCAAAATGTTCAACTGAAAAATCCGAGATATTACATGTATTGTTATGTCAAATTACGTCTTTAAATATTTGAGGAGTTTACTTATTTATGGTCATTTAAGGAATTAATTGAAAACTTATTGGTGAATTTTAAATTAAACTTTAATTTTCGTACACGAACGAAAAACAGATAAATGGTATGAAATGTCGACCAGATGATGCATTCAGTCAAGTTGAGGTTATATTCAATATTCAAAATAATAAGATCATTGTTCCCTTCTTTAAACAGAAAAAAGTCTTTATGCAATTTTATTTAAGGACATCTAATTTTTATTCTTTGGAAATGTTCCAAAATTGTAACATTCCATAATTTTAATACTGAAAATATATAGCCTTCAAACATAGTTGTTAAATTGCAATGCGCAATGCGCATGCGCTCGGACGGTTTTAACATCTCAATGTGTTTCAGTTTAACATAAAAATATTTTTACGCCTAACATCTCGAAAAGATGTTAAATGTTTGGCATGAATATCTGCGTGTTAGAAGCTACAATCTTATCCTTTGAACTGCCATTTTTCTCCGTAAAGATACTAAACAAAACACAAATTGAATCCTAAACAGCAGAAAAATATTTCTGATATCGACATACGACCTTGAAACAACAGAACACGCGCGAGCTTCGAGAATCAAATAACGACCCGCTGCGCCGGTCTTCGAGAAATGCTCCCGCCCGAATCATTAATAAGTGAGGTCACAAAGTCTTGAACCTGTAAGAATCCAGACTCAAAGAGCTTGAAACAAGCATTGATACATCTTGTTTCTTATTCGAAGATAATGGAGGCTTGTTTTAAGCACAATAAACTTCAAGCTAATTAAAACTATGTTTTGTTTTAAGTTCAAGACCTTTGTAGACTTATTTTAAGACAATCTTCGGAATCAATTTCGGCCATTGGCTCAATTCCAGACAAAACTAAAAGGAACACCAGCATTGAAATAAGCCTTTCTTTGTGATTATGTTAACTCGTCACCTGCGAACGTTCGGTGGACATCGCTAAATTGATATGTATGAATATCTAGGAACACTTACCGGTGCACCTGGCTCCCCGGGATCTCCTTTCTTTCCTTTTTTTCCTCTTTTCCCTGGAGGTCCTGGATCACCAGGTGGACCTGTAACATGGTTAAGCATAACTTTAATTTTATGTCAAAAAATACATAGTTCGCCAAAAAGTATATTATTATTATTATTTCGTGCTTTTCCGCCATCATAGTTTGATGAATTTAGACAGTTTATGAAAAGGTCACTTTCTTTGATATATTGAACACATCGAGCTTATAGCTCAATCGTTTCGAGTGGGGGTTAGGCTTGAGCTTGCTGAAAAGTTCAAAAATTTCAGTTGTCCAAATCTTTCATGTTTGAGGAAGCAACAGTATCTTAACAAAAGTTTGATCGCACCCGACAATAATGGCTTATTGGGGTTGCTGAATGGAAGTTTGGAATTAAAATTAAAAAATTCCTGATTTTGTATTGAAAAAAATATATTTTTACGACATTTATTTACAAATGGATGTCACTAAAAGCTGCCACATGGAATATATATCGCCGTTGCTTGGACGATACTCCCATGTGGGAATCTTGAACCGGCGATTGCTCCGGAAATTACGCTTTATTAAACTCTTGACCCGTCGTTCAGAGGAAATATATGACTAAATTGCTGATAGTATAGAAGGAATAGTCTCGGAACTAATTTTACAAATCCACTGATTTTCCCATTATGAGTTTGTTTCACTTCCATAAAATAAATTGCACCTACATACTGAATGCACTAACAGGATTCTGCATCAAGTATTGCATCACCTGATTCTTACAAATTCGTACGTTAATTTTTTTCGAAATTTATTTTGGACGCATTTGAAAAATATGACAACTATCAAAAATTTATAGAAGCTTTATCATTTAATATAAATGATTTTTATATTATTATCTACAACAATAAACACATAAAAAAATATATATGTATGATTGTATGGAGTTTCGAGGCTAGAAGTATGTCTGTCGGACACGCGAACGAAAGTGTATAAGCTTCAAGCTCGTGGCTGTGAAACCATAAAAACTGAAACTTTTGGTGAAATTGGTAACACCACATGTTACCAGGGACTTGAACTGTAATCAACAAGTATCTGGTGTTGGCACAGGCTGTCGTCCATGCTACTATACTGATATATGATCTGATATAAATTGGTCGTACCTGACCTGAAAAATAAAATTGGCACTGCAGAAACACTAAAACAGAAAAGCAATTTACAAAAAACTTTCCCGCATGGAAACCAATTTTCCTGTCAAAATGAGTACATTCTATCATTCTATTATTCACAAAGTGAATTGAAACACTGCAAAAAGTTGACAACCACGCAGTGAATATTAAAACCACATTCTCAAATGTTTTGAAATCAGTTGCCTCAGGTGATATTTAGTTTTTAAAGTTTGGTTGTAAAACTTAAAATTGCTTGTTTTTTTGGGCTTAAATAACACTTTCGTCCTGCGTATATTTCGTACATATAAAGCAGTTAATGCTGAGAAACGCAAAGGGAGTTGAGGATCACTGATAAAGAGTGTGAGACCTCACATGTCGTGGCCTCCGGGCAGCGAAGCCTCGTGCAAGGTTCTGATTCCTGCCCTAGTAGTTTCCCATGATTGAGATACATAATCAGTACTCCTGAGATAGCACTCAAGTAACGTGCTCATAAAAAAAGTAATTCATTATGCGGCTTCTGGGTGATGGCGATACAATGCCTTTGATCCTAGTGCCATGGACCTTTGTTCACTATATCGTGTGCAGTGTCTCCTGCTAAACTAATGTTTCCTATAGAATCTCGTAAAAATAGAAAATGGAAAATGGGGAAAACTGATGGGGTTAAGGAGAATTTAAGATTTAAAAAAACTTTTACTCGTGTATTAACTTCTCCGCTATGAGAATCAAGTATAAGAGTATATGGGTAATTGTTAAATTAAAGGCAAACTTAAACCTTGGAGCACAAAACTATTTTTTCGATCACGGAGCGCACTGTGGGTCTCTGAGACCCAGTGCGATTTCCCGCAGTCTACCCTTTTTAAAATACTCATCTGATCAACTTGAAAGAATTCTCAGATATTTTTCAAACATTGAAGAACTAATTTGTGTTGTTCGAAAAACTCAAAATTATCCGCACATAAAAAACCATTAAGAAAATAAGTTTTTTCGCGAGAAAATATTTCTGAAAAATTGAGATTTTTTATATTTCGGGCGAAAACTTCTGCCTCAAAAGATATTTCCTACAAAATCGATTTAGGGGTCTAAATGACCCATAGTATGTGATATGAGGGTAAAAGTCCCAGTAAAAAAGCATCAAATTGGAAACTCATACTGGTTTTCTAATTAATAAATACTTATTATCATCCTCTACCAAATTTTCAGTTTCTTTTTTTCGTTTAATACAAGATTCTATTAAATTATACTTAAAATACTAAATTTTTTTTAAAATATATCTGATATTAGAAATAAAAATGGCATTTTGACTCTATGAATAGGGATCTCAAGATATGCGCTAAAGAAGTCAGTTAGAAAGGCGAAATCACAGGTATAGGGATATTTGCTTATTATTATACTATTTGTCTTATGCACGAATTTAAGTATAATGTCTTACCTTTAAAAGTACCACTTTTAAATAAAAGGATAATTAGATGCGATACGATCAATTCTCATTTTGAAATATTAAATTCTTCATTCATATGTGATTGCAACTACATGCGCTAAAATTTGCCTTAAATTTTATAATTACCCATAAATGCAGAGACCACAGTCTCTTTTTCAAATAGAGGAAGAGAGAAATTTTTTCCAAAAATAGAGAACCATAATTGCAAAAATAGAAAACTTGTGGACAAAGACTTTTTTATTGAAGGAAGGTTAAGTATATAAATCAAGAGTCCCACAGATTTTTTAATGGAGCTCACATCATCAATTATATATTTTTTAAGAATCCAGATTATCTAGACCGAAATCAGCGATAGGAAACAATATATCTTTGAGCCAACGTATGTCAATTTGGGTAGATCGAAAGAATAAAATCAAGTTTTCTCTCATTCATTCGTCTTTCGTATGATTTTTTTTCTCATGTTTTATTTTGCGAGATCTCATCTTACCGTACATTTTACAGCCTAGCTACCCACCCCAGAGACGGGGAGGAGTGGCTCCACCCCGCATTCTCCGATTGAGCGGTACCACGGAAAGTTATTTCTTTTGTTTCATATTTAGATAAATTGTGGGCCCGGATGCAATAAGGGCACATAAAATTTTTTCGTGCGAAAACGAAGTCCTCTGGAGGCTTTAGAAAAAATTTTCGAATTTTAATTTTCAAAAGATATATATG
>NC_046660.1:3762454-3784873 GCF_010883055.1 Belonocnema kinseyi | reverse complement strand
AAAATTAAAATTCGAAAATTTTTTCTAAAGCCTCCAGGGGACTTCGTTTTCGCACGAAAAAATTTTATGTGCCCTTATTGCATCCGGACCCACAATTTAAGGCTATTTAAATATAGGACTACAAGAGTGTCTTTTGCAAATTTTACATAATGCACAGGAAACAAGAGAGCTTAGATCCATTTGTGTTTGCTTTGTTACCAGAAACAGAAACAAAAAGTAAGAATATAGGAGACAAGCATTTAGCACATACATATAATGGTGACGACAAGAATCCACTTGATGTTGTCTGGAATGTCTCATCGGTGAACAACCATGTGCGACGTGCGCAGTGAGTTCCAGAGTTTAGGGATGTATGTAAATGTACCTAGGAATTCGGAAAAAGTAACTGACAGTTGACACTTTCGAGGAGTACACGCGCCGTTGATGCTTGGTAGGTAGGCATGCTAGGCGACGTATTGTGACAAGCACGTACTTATATTAGGACTCGCAGAAAGGCACTTGCCTTTCGTTTCGTCGAGTTGCAAGTTGCGATCTAAGAAAGGGTGAGAATGAGAAGACTGTTGAGATGTGTGCATAAAGAGGGTGGTGGGGGAGGAGGGTTCGTCGCGGTGCCTGAGTGAGCAAGAAAGCCAGAAGGGTGAGCTGATGCTACCAGGTAAAGCTACTCCACTCACGGTAATTGCCTTCCTAGCTGCCTCTCAGTGGCAGTGTCTCTGCTCTTTCCTCGTTCTTCAAAGTCACCCCCCAGCATTGCCCCTATTTATCTTGGACAGCACTTTGTAACCCGGGTTTTAATCATGCTCTGTGTTGCAGAGTAACGCATTATTCTGCTTTTTACGTTATGTGTGATGAATTTCTTTTCTACAAGTGTAGTAAAATGGTCAGAATTAGGCGCGCTATACACATTTCTCATGAGAAATTTGAAATGGAATTGAATCTGTTTGAATCGGGTTGCAGAATGTGCGTGTATAAAAATGAATTCGACTAAATCTGTTATTTCTATCCACATGATTTCGTATCCCTATGAACCACCTTTTAATTCAGATTTGACTCCGCATTCAGAATCAAATTTATTTCGAATTATTTCGATTTTATAATAAATCCATGATCATTCCAAGTAAATCCAAATGATTCAGCCTTCAATCCGCAATCATTGAAAATGTTTTTACTGCCAATATTGACAGTGGCTCCAAGCGAATCCGAACATCTTTATAAATCAACTTTTCGCACCGTAAGAATTTAATGGCAGATTAAATAGAATATTATGCATCTAGGGGGAAAGGTGGGGACTTTTTTGACGAGCACTGAAAACATACACAAGTTGAAAAAATCCCTCTTTCCCTTGGCGCGTACGAGATTTTTCATAACAGATGGATGATTTCAGACATCTCTCGAAATACAGTAATGATTTCAGCCCATATTATCATTTCGAATAAAGAAAGTATGATTCAATGTAATTTTAAGGGCAATTTATGGTAACCTACCATAAGTTGCCTAAAATTCAATTAGAAGATTTATATAAATTTCCGAAAATTGTTGGTAATTAATGGTAATTTGATCAATTATATAATGTAACTTTCCATAAATTATAACAAAATCCTATAATCTGCATCGTAAAATGCGAGCTCATAAATACATAATTTTCTCGCTTCCTAGGCGTCGAAAAGGGCTGAAATCATGCGGATATTATTAAAATTCATTTAAAATGAGTTCGTTATCCTTCCGGTACAATTCTGATTAATTGCGTAACATTTGGAGAGAGATTTTTATCCGATCTTAATCAGCAAAATAATTTCGAATATTTCCGTTCAAAATCCGAACCGATTCCGAATGTTCATTACGCTGTACTTTATAAAAAATTTCACATTTTTGCAAATGATTGCACTGCAAAGTCACAGTCAATCCAAATGATTCCACATAATTGTGAACCAAATGTTCATTCTGCCTTAGTATATTATCATTCTGAAGTAATTATGGATAACTCAATTGTGGTTCTGAAACTTAATTCCAAGAGGTTCCACATTATTACGAACAAAGTTTTTATTGCCTCTGAATCCGTTCTCATTCCTTATTTATACGAAATTCATTACATACGATTTCGAATTGATCTAAACAAAATGTACGTTCTTTCGGCATCCGTGATGATCACACATGATTCTCCTGTATTCCAAATAATTCCAAAATGATTTCAGATTATTCTAAACAAAATTTTTGTTCTCTCTGAATCCGTTGCTATATTTACGAATTAATTCCAAGTTGTTTCGCATTATTCTAGAAAAAGTTTACGAATAACTTTTTCCTTGAAAAGTAGTCCTTATTCAGAAAAAACTGAGGAATTAAGATTAAAAGTTTGAAAAGCCTTTATATAATTGTAGAGTAATTTCAATATACAAAGTATCTAAAGAATTATGTCGCCACGAATCGAAAAATCACAATGTGTACCTGACCGAGAAATCGGGAAACCCCGAATATGTTCAGTAGACATCGATTTCAGTAAAAAAGATCAGCTACAACAATATGTTTTACTTTTCCTTTTTGTTACCGATTCTACGTTCCACCCCAATTTGCTCACTCCACATTGACGTAGTAGATAGCGTCAGAATTATTTTCTTTGAGGAAAATGGAGTTACTATATTTCGGAATTACGATACAAAATTTGGTGAATAAATATAATTTTGAGTTAAAACATGGAATGGTTGGAAATGAATGTAATTGTGACTCGGAACAGGCAGTTTCCGTGATTAATTATAATTTAGACTTTAGGACAACTACACGGAGAAAAAGATATCGCACAATGATAGCGCAAGACCTCTATATTGCAAGAAAGCGCAATATGATAACTTACAACCAGGTCCCGGAGCTTTGTACGATATTATAATGCATCAATATCACAGACAAAAATGAAGTTAAATTTTATTGCTGTCGTCTGCTACGGCGTCCTTAGCAGCAATGTGAAAAAGGCAGAGTATGAGTCAATTCGAGCTATAAATCGGGACTCTAGATTTAAAACAATCACAGAGAAAATTAAAAATTTGCTGCAGATAAGACCTGTAACTGGTAATGATTAAACATATTTCAGCGAAAGTTTCATTGAGGTTAGGAAAATAATTCTGAACTCGTCGGCTGCGTCGCGCTGAAGTGAGCAAATTTCAGTAAAACATGTAGAATCTACGACAGAAAACACAAAAAAATATGTACTTACTGATATATTTCCTCCGAAATGAAACAGAGAATTTTCGACGTGGAATGGGAATTAAAATAAAAAATTTATTCTGATTTAGAAGAAGGGAATTTTCATGAAATCCGACCGATTAGAAATTATAATACTCTTAACAAATTCTTTGTTTCACATCAGATTTGTAATGTTAATGTTTATTTATGAAAATTATCCGCTGCAAAAACACAAAATTATAATTCTTCTCCAAAAGTCGCTATTTCAAATCAGAAAATTTGGAAACCTTTTTTAATGTTTAGAATTCTTTTGAAATCTTTAAAAATCGTTTCAAGTTATTAAAATTTTTGGTCGGGAATAAAATAGGAATTTACCAATAATATAAAATGATCTATCCTTGTAAATGTGTTCATGACATTTTAATAAAAATCATTCAGGCGATCGTGGAAAAAACAGGAGAAACCGATATAACATACGATAAGTAAATAATTATCACATGCCCTTAAAGGAATTGAAAGTCTTGGTCCTATAGTCCAGTTGCAAATTTTCAATTTTTTTTCAGGACTTCTATTCAGGGAAATAAAAATAGGAGATAAAATTCATAGACTTGAATCTTGAACATGATTAAATGAGATGATTGTTTTCCTGTTCCCGTGCCATATACGGAAGCGAGTAATTTACTCAAAAATCTGGCGCGCCGTCAATTTATTTAAAGATAGATTACAATTTGAAACGTAAGTTTCAGACCATGCGTTGAATTCACTGAAATGACAGCAGGAAGTCTGAAATTCATCTGCGGCAAGCTAGAATTACCGCTCTTCTATGTACATTGGACATACTTGTAAGACTCCGCAATTATGGGGACTTTGCATATTATCTTACATTTTTCTTATAGAGAAAAAAGTCTAGATTTCAGAGTGTTTCGTAAAATTTCATTTTCAAATTCGCAGGAAAATTCTCAGATTTCCCGGATCAAAATTATCGTTTTCCTCGGTTTTTTCTTGGGATATGTCTTTTAATTTGGCATTCTCTTAAACTGAAGCAGTAAAATTTCCATGATTGAATCAGTATTTTGATTTATCACAGATGAAACTGTGATTTTCCGACTTTGACTGGTCGACTCTGTCAGTCAAATGATGAAATCAACCATTGATCATACCGAAGATATAGCCCAGCAAAAAAGGAAGTATTGTTATGATTTGAATTGAAAAGCCTGAGACACACCCCAAATCCCGCTCTGCGACGGTGCTTCAACTTTTAATCTTTCTATACGTACAAATGCGGTGCAAAAGTTTGAAGTAAGCGAATTGACACATTCAACTAGCGGTGCCTTACTTCGTCTAAATGCGTCTAAATATGCTTAAACAAATCAGAAAACGGGATTCAAGCGCTTTTATTATTTCTAATTCTCCCCAATCCGTAGCAATTCTTTCTTTTTTGCTGGGAGCGCTCCACACGGCCAGGCCGTGAACCTCCAGTCGTTTCGTAAGCGCGCGTCGCCATTCACGTATTTGCATTTTGAGTTAATGTCTCTACTTAATACTGTCGAAAACGAACTTTATTGTCTACTAGTGTTTATGTTAGAAATGTTTGGGCCCTGCCTGCTTTGACGCTTTGACCGAATGACGGACCTACCCATAATTACGAGAAAAATATTTTGTCTGACGGCGGCGCGTAAACGCCCGTTTTCGCTCTTGGTGCATAATATATTAATATTTCATTATATTGCAGCATTTATTGTTGAGAGTAAAGTGCTGTTTTCGAAAGATAATTCAAAAGTTAGCATCTGAAACGTCTCACACTGAATGAACCAGTCGAATCTCAGTGATTGCCAGTGACACACACACTGGCTGTTTCAACCAGTGTGATTGCATTGGAAATCAGTAAGATTTTACTGGTTCATTTTAAGACAGAATCTCATTATTCGTCAAAATAGTACCAGAATATACCACGGAAGTTTAAAAATTAATATTCTTTTGTCATAATCGACCCGTGCGGAAAAATTTCATGGCAGTATGGTGTCCGGTCTGGATTTGCCCAGAATGTCTAGTCCAAAAGATCTGATCTGGCCCAGGCCTGATGCTGCGAGACTATGCAGGAAAAATAAAAGTTGTAATTCGTCTGCTCTGGCCCAGAACGGGTGCTGATCAGCAATCCCAGATCAAGAAAAGTTTCAAGTCCGATCAGCAAATTTTTCCTTCACACACGGAGAAAATGATATCGCATAAATTGCAATGTATACCGTAATTCCTGCTCTACACTGTTAGAAATGTTCGGAAAATTCCGACCCTTACGAAGTTAGGTTGCTGAAAATGAAACTCCGTAACTTTTATAGTAAATTTACAAAATTTTTATTTAACTTCAGAAACGGTTTCTGAAAATTACGTATATTTTCCTGAAACTCCTAAATGGTAACAGAAATATAAGTTATCGTGACGTAAAGAAATGCGCAGTTGCATGCGCACTCCTCGCTTCTCGAGCGCGTGCGGCTAGCACATGAAGCGTGAAGGTTCAGTATTGGCGGTAAGCGACGTGTTGGAAAGATTTTGTTTTGATTTTTTACGTAAAGGGGGCATTTTATTCTGGTACAAAATTTGTCGGAACATCACACGCTGAAGAAACCTGGTGAGTAAAAATAAACCTGGCTAATGACAATTTTTTTAAAGTCAGGGAATTTTATTGGTTAGGGAAACTGTCAAGTAAAATAAATTTGAAATTAGTTTATTTCGTTTATAAAAGATTCTAGTTTAAAAATGTTAAAAGTTTACGATTTTGCTCTTTGAATATTAATATGGTCAGGGAAAATGAAAAATTGGTCAGTGGGAAGTTAGAGAAAATTAAAAATAAAGTTTTGCGGTAACCGCATGGTGTAATGTTCTTGTTAGTAATTTGTTTGCCTCACATTTATATTTATTTGATTGCAGTGGCTTTCTCCACAATATTACCTTTTTACTTCTAAATTTTCTTACTTGTTTGAACATTCATCAATTTTGTTGAAAAGACATCCTTTTTGGTTGAAAATTGAATTTTTGTGTTAAAAATTCAACTAGTTTCATAGAAAATCAACTTATTTTTAAATCTCATATTTCAATATTAAAAAGTCAAACAAAATCTTTTTTGGTTGAAAATTCAACTGTTTTTTGAAAATTTCTCTTTCTATTGAAAAAAGTAATCTATTTTACTGTAAATTGCACGCTTCTTCGATAAATATGCAACGGTTTGGTTTAAAATTAAAGAATTTTTTATTAAAGTCTTTTTTCTTCGCTGCTAAAATTCAACTGTTTTATTGAAAATTCATATTTTTTGGTAGAAAATGCAACTATTCTCATAGACAATTTTTTTCTCATTTAAAACTGATATTTTTATGCCGAAAAGTGAAACTGAAATCTTTTTTGGATAAAAATGCAACTGCTTTTTTATTATTTGTCTTCGATTTAGGAATCCATTTATTTTAGCAGACATGACACCTTTCTTGGAAAAAATGGCAACTGTTTTTATAAAAATTAACCATTTTTTCCAAAAGTTGCCCTTTTTTATTAAAATTTCAACTGTTTTGTTGAAATGTCGTATTTTTGGGTTAAAAATTGAAGTATAATTTTCTCAGAACATTTACTTTTTGTTGCAATCTTATATTTTGATGTTAAAATGTCAAAATAAAGTATTTTTCGAATGCAAATTCAATTTTTTTAAATTTGTATTTCTGATTTAAAAATCCATCCGTTGAAGTAGAAATTTCATCTTTTTGGATGAAAATGCTACTGTTTGCTTGAAAGTTAATCTTTTCTCTGTTTGAAGATACAATTTTTGTTGTAGAAAATTTTGGTTCAACCACTTTTTTGAGAAATCATTTATCTTAGACAGTATTCGTATTTTAGTTGAAAATTAATTTCTTTGGTTGAAGGTTTAGCTATTTTGCTAGAAATTAGTTTTTTTGCTGAAAATTCATATTTTCTGGTTGAAAATTCTAAACATGTAATGCATATAGACATTATTGTTTGGTTCATTAATTTTAATATAAATTTGCAGTTTATAGTTGTCTTAAAAATAAGATTTAAGTAAGATTATATACGAACGAAGTTTATATGTAAATAACCATTTTATACAATATACTCAAAATATTAAATGCCGAAAAAATTCTTACCATAAAAGATGGGCTTTGATTATATATTTAATACAATGAGGGTACATATAGCACAGACACATGAGAAGTGGTTAGTCTTAACTTCCGTTATATTTTCTTTCTATTCATATTTTTAGGACAAATATAAACTTCATGTTTCATATTAAAATAATGAACAAAAAAACATTTTTTATCCTCTAGGAATTTTCAGTTATAGTAACTGAAAATTCCTAGACTGCCACATAATTTTGTGACACATGTGACTGGAGTTTCATGCAGTTACCGTTGCTGAAATTTCTGTTACAGTTTCGGAAAATTTAGAAACGGTTTCTGTATAAAGCTTTAGTGGCGCGTCTCTGAAAATTCCTACAAAAATTTCTAACAGTGTATATATCGTAATTATCGCGTTATAATAGCGTAAAATCGTGATATCGTACATTGCAAGATTATACATAATATTATTATTTTATTATATTATATATACAAGGGTTCTATAGTGGCCAAGCAATGTCAGTGAATTATAATATCGTGCAAAGCTCCAGAACCTGCTTGTACGTTATCATATTGCGCTTTATTTCAATATAGAGGTTTTGCGATATCATTGTGCAATATTTTTTCTCCGTGCATATTTCGAAAACGTTACAGGGTGTCTAAAATGATAGAAAATAACTAAATTCACACTAAAAAAACAATACTTTTCGTATTACCATGACTGTTTGGGTTGGTACAGGTTTGAGGTTAATAAGGTAATTCACTTATAATAAAAAGTTTTTTTTACCAAACCATTAAAAAAAATATAGAGTGTAGCCAGTGAAGGACCGGCCCCAACCTATTGGCTGACCATGCGGACTAATCTGGGGCTAATAAAAAAAAAACGTTGCACTTGTGGCCATGCCCTGACCAAACCATCAGGTCAGCGCAGTGCCCAGACTGGAAACCAGATAGTCTTGTCTGGGTCGGGCCAGCGTCAGAAGATTTTTTCACACGAAGGAGGCTTTTACCAAGAGATCCAGTTTAGGATAACATTTAAAGAAAATACCTTTGGACATAAAAAGTCAAAACATTATGTCCATCAGAGGAATAAGATATTTATTACTTCTAATCTCAAATTTTTGAACCAAGCAGGCCGAGCATTGTGAAGGAAAGTACGCTATAAAATTTGTACCAATTTTGCCTTAAATTCTTCCAGTGTGTCTGAAACTCTAAAGCCAGAAGAAATAAGTTTTAAAGATTCAAACATTTTTTATACTTGAACAATGGATTTATAAAAAACTAAATTTTTTTCAATGATTATGGCTCATTTGTTCTCAGTTCAGATTGTGGCAGAATCAAATGAAAATTAGCAGAATTTTTTCAACACATCGATTATATTAGATGGCATATAGGCCCAAGAAAATTTTATTATTTGCGTTAACAAATAAATAATTTGATTTTCACAAAAAAATGAAAATAATTGCTTCGAAAAATGTGTACTGAATTTATTTTTAAAAAGCGTGGTTTGTTAAATCAAATTTTGTTGAAATCCAATTTTCACTTCGAATTCGTAGGGTGAAATCAGTTAATAGTGAACAAATCGTGTCATTGGACAGTAAATTTTAGATTGTATGAATAGGTTTCGCGAAAATGAAAATGGCGACATCCAATATGGCAGCTCAATGCCAAAAATTCTATGCTATTTCGGAATAGGAAATCTGATGGCAGATTCGGGATCAGCGACCCAAAAAACAGGTGTGTATGTATTTTTATAAAAATGTAATGACAGGTCTCATTATTCGTAAAAGTGATGATAATAGCATAGAATTTTTGGCTTTTAATTATCGTTTCTGATTTTCGCGAAACCAATCCATACAATCTAAAGTTTACGATCCAAGGCCACGATTTGTTCACTATTGACTGATTTCCTCCAGTCGATTCGAAGTGAAAATTTTATTTGAAAAAAAAAGTTTAATTTAAAAAACACGTTTTTTTTATAAATGAATAACCACACTTTTTTAGGGTTGCATTTTTTCGAAACTTGCCCAACATATTTGAAAAGTTCAGACAATTCTACATCAGAAATGATTTTTTTTTTTTAATTTTGGTAGAAACATTTTCATGCATATTGAGCAAAGCCGCTGAAAAAAGCATTAGAATAATTCTGAAATCTTTACATTTAAAAATGTTCTATTTTAGGTCCTCTGAATCTGTTTAAAACTAAGCAATTTAAAAATGCTGAGGCTCAAATTTTGACTGTTTCAATTTGAGAGACTTACGTAGAGTAGAGTCTATTGTTTCTGTCTGTACTATTAAATTTTTACTTATAGGAGAAATGACATTTTTCCATTACAAGAGACATTTTTCCAGTGTTTATTAATATTGGACTGTTTATTTCAAATCAGCAATTATAAATCAAATATTCAAAACTAAACAATTTGTAACTAAATTCTTTCAAGCAGAAAGCCTTTAATCCTTAAAATTTCATAGTGGCACTCGAAACAGTAATTTTTATTTATAACAGGCACATATCTTTTGTTGATCTGAAGAAATGAATTTTTCGGCTGTATTTTCTTGATTCAAATAGTAATTAAATAGTAATTAAATTGAAAATATATTTATTTGCTACAAAGAATTCATGGATTTATACGAATAAAGCATTTATTTAGTTCAACCAGATATTGTGTTTGGATAAATATATATTTCTTTAGTTGAAGGAAATATTTCATTTGATTGCTAAAATTAAATTATTCATAACAAGTAAACATTTACTTCAAGAAATATGTTGTTAAATTCAATATCCATGGTTTAATTTGAAGAAATATTTCTTTGGCATTTATAGTGAGGGTTAAAAATGGTTGCAGCAGCTTCGTGGTGATCGCTGTGACTACACTCAACAGACAGAAGTTCGATTCCTACTGGAGGTGGATTTTTCATAGAATTTTTCTGTTTCAGGTTCATCAAGATTTTAAACGATCTGATTTGTTTATATTAAATATTTGTAATAATAACAATTTTAATTGTTATTTAAATAAAAGAATCCAGTTGTTTATTTAAGTAAATATGTACTACAATTGAAGTACGAACTACTTTATTACGCTCACGCATTGTTTAGGTCAAAGAAATAGTTTTTTGAGCCTGTAAAATATTTGCTTCCATCAATTCCAATTTCCTTACTTCAATGAAATATTCATTCCCATTCATGGCACGTTCATTTGGAACAATCAGTCATTGATTTAGTTCAAACCGTATATTTTTGTTCTTCAATTAATATTTCTTTCATTCAAACAAATATTCCTCTCCAACCACTATATCGTGCTTTGACAGAAAAAAGTAATTTTTTTCATCGAAGTACTTATATTTTTTTTCTCTTAAATAAATATTTCTTTGAAAATAAACAGGAGTTTCACAGACTTTAGACAAGTAACACTCGCTTGGTACAAGTAATCTTTTTTTTCAGTGTGTTCCATTAAAGCTTTGACAGGTTACAATTTTAATAGTTTTAAATTTTTGAATTTTTAATTCGCAAGTGAAATTTTTTTATTTTTATTTAAATATATTAACATATGATGCGTATAAATATAATTACATATAATTTACATACACATAGCACTAATTAAACGACTGTCGGTATCAAACAAATTCAAATAAAAATAATTTTATTTCTATTTAGAAATGTGCTCAGTTTGAAACGCCCGAATTTTAATGCTTCTACATTTAAATTGCTCAAAAATTATATGACTTATGGAATTATATTTTTTAACCAGCAATCCTTTGAGTGTTCAATTTATAAGATTCAAAATTTCTAGTTGAATTGCTCAATTTAATAATGTTAAGTTTCTATTTTATGCGTGTAAATTATTAAGCTTGGGAATAAAATGCCGGGAATTTATCCGGCTATATGACCCTGTACGAGTGTACGTGATTCCACGCCCACGATGAGGGTTCCCTTATCGTCCGAACGCCCACATGTGTCTTCTTAAATAATATCGTATACTATCTGATATAAAAGATACGATGATAAAAATGTTCTAGTAGAGAGTTTTTGGATAAATCGACTTAATCGAATATGTTTGGATTTAAATAAGAAGTACATACTAAAAATAGAGGTTTGATATTGAAGTGAGAACTCAATGGGCAATAAATAGAAAATAGGGAAGCGGGAAACCAATAAATAACTCTGATAATTACACTGCAGTTAAGAATAGCATTTCGAAAGTGATCTAAGATTCTAAGGCCTAAGCTAAGCTAAGGATGAGTGAAAAGCGGCAACGCCGCATACCATGAACGTGGTACGGAAGAGAATGGACCAAGTGAAGATTACGATCTCATGGGTACAAGAAGGAAGGTAGGTAGGTAGGTAGGTAGGTAACTTTACCTATATCTAAATGCGTACAAGACGACATGACGCGACGCACTCCGCTGCCGCCGTCGTTCAAAAAATGTTGCGATGTAGACACAATGAATAGTTGGATCGTTGAGATGAGACGGTTGAGGAGGGTTGCAGGATTCGAAGGGAAGTTTGAGACAGGCGCGCCCGCCCGCCCGGCTTGGTAGGGTGGGATTTCGGAAAAAATCTCGGTGGCGCGTTCAGCTCTGGCTCTGCTACTGCATGCACATAACCATTCATACATACACACACACAAACACACATTTCAAGCAATTTATTGGGCCATTTCACTTGTATTGCAGGTTTGGGCCGCATACACACTGATTATTATTAGCCACCTGTTTGAACCATTTTTCACGGACCTCAAATGTTTCAATTTTCGGACTAACCTTCGTTTCAGTGTCAACCCTCCTCCCCACCCTGACAAGAATAAGTGAGAAACATCTTTTTCTCAGTTGTATCCATTACAACACACTTCATAATAAAAATGGTCTCAAACAGGAAAATTAACTAGATTTTTCATGAAAACAGGGAAATAAATGGTTTAAAATAAAATTAATGTGGATAATATAATAAATTCAATTTTAAACTCTTCAAATTCCTAACCTTTCACGTAAAAATATTGCGTGTTTAACAAAATAGATGAATTTTTAACTAAATAGTTACGTTTTCAAAAAAAGACAGAAACTTGTAACCACGTACATAGTTCAATTATCAACCAAGAAGATCATTTTTCTACCAGCAATAGAAAAGTTAAATTTTTACGTTACGAAAATTCATTTAAAAAAAAAACAAATTTTATACGAATGTTATAGTCAAGAAATCGACAACTGTAAATTGGTGATTGTGAATTCTCTTTTGGTAAAGCTCCTTCGGTTTTAACGAAGAGAGTCTGATCACTTCTCTGGTGCTTCGCATCCGATTATGTCTAAAATGTGAACTTTTTTACACTGTGTGCACTACTATTATATCAAATATATATTATATTTATTTCTGCACCTCAGGCTGGTACTGCTTATTCAGATATTGCAAAATAAAGTAAAAATTTTTTTTTCATGATTACTTTAATATTTGCTCCATATTTTGCACTAATAAGTATTATCAGCTAGCATGCGAAAAATGTATAATTTTAATACATTTATTTTATTACAATTCATAATATGTATTGGTATTGAAACATATGTATTTTCATTACTTTGTTTTTAAGATTTAAAAAAAGTGCCCATCATACAAAAAAGAAGAATTTTGTTATTGAGCTTTTTAATTCAACTTGTGTCGTTTTTCCATAAATTTAATTTGTTTATTTTCAATGTCATTTTTTACGATATAAACCAAAAATACGCACCCTAGCGTAAAGTGGCTTGAAGAAAATTTGTATGTAGACATATTTTAGGCGATACATTTTATTAGTTAAAAAGTTTTTGTAGCTTGTGACGTATTTTCAAACGGCATTTTTTCATTTTTAATATATTGTTATAATAAAATTTTATTTCAAATTTCTAGATCTTTTTTTAAGGCAAAATTTTGATATATTAATCTTTTGACATATCTTGCATAGTTTGACAGAAAAGTGGAATTTTTGATGATTTATTATGCCGTTTATTAGAATAAAACTATAGTATTTTCAAGTAATACGATCAACGGCACGCAACATTTTTGAGTTTCGAACAAAATGCGATACAAAAATTTTCAAAATGCGCTCATTTTTTGAATTTTTTATACAAAATGGACTGGCTAACAAACTCGACCTTCAATTTACGGAATTAAAAGAGTATACCAAAGGCCAATCTAATAGATTATTTGTTTCAAAAGTTGCCGTGTTCACGGCATACACGCAGAATCACGCGTAAAAACCTGTTTTTCGGATTTGGAGGGTTTCAAAACGTGGAAATTTGACCAAAACTGGGGGGAGGAGGTCAAAGTTTACACAAACCCTATTATCTTCTCTGATGAGAATGCAAAAAGATAAAATTTCAACAAAAAAATTAATTAATCAAATTTCAGTAAAAAAATATTTTCAATTTAAGGCCATGTGATGAGTGGGTCACGCGACCAGATTCCTGCCTTACCGTCACTTTTTTTTATTTCCTAACTTATTTTCACCCGAAGCGCCTTATAGAGTTGAAAATTTGGGACACTAAATAGGAACCATTGAGAAAGGTGTGCCTGGACCTAAATTTTTATAATTGTGAAACAGTTTTAATCTTTGTAAATATTTTTTTTTTTTGCTTCTTTCATAATTATTAAAATTTAGGACCAGACCAACCTTTCTTGGTGCTTCTGATTTATTATCCCTAATTTTCAACTCTATGTGGCGCTCTGTGTGAAAATAAGTTGAGAAATAAAAAACGTGGCGGTATGGTAGGAATCTGGTCACGTGACCCACTCGTCAGATGGCCTTAACTAAAATGATCTATTTTTAACCAGAGGTGAATTTTTCACAAAAAAAACAACAACATTTTCTACGAAAAAAGATAAATATTCCACAAATAACATGACTCTAAAACCAAGACTGTGCGCGCGTATTTTGGTTTTTGCGCTTCGCGCTCGGTCTTTGCACTTGCTCCACATTTGTGCACAGAAGTTTTCGAATTAAAGCTCAAAGGCATCGACAGCTGTCATTTTTGGCTTTGACGAATACATTCTCATCACTCATCTCGTGCTTCGTGCTAGATTTTATACGAAATGTTACCTTTTCTGCACTATGTTCAACACTATTATGTTAAATATACCAAAAAATAATTGATGAAAAATGTGTAGATCTTTCTTTGGGTGAACAACTTTTATTATTAAGAAATTTTCAACATTCACCATTAAACTTCTGACTTCCGTCGTTACAAATTTTAAATATTTATAAAAAATTACATCTCCTGTTATTGTAAAAAGTTGTAAAATAGTCTACAACGGGAAAAAACAAAATATCACGCGAAGAAAAATTCTAATTGATTTAAATTATTCATTTAAAAAGTATTTTATTGATATTCCTGTTAAAAGTTCGTGTATTTTATATTTACATAACGCCGCATAATAAAAATAATTAGAAAAAGAGAACTTAAGATTTGGTACTTTAACTTTTCTGAACTGTAGTTTATGAGGATGGCTCTTTCAACGAGTTTTAACTTGTCGGTTTAGTGCAGTGATTAGCACTCCCGACTGCTAGGCCTTAGATTTAGGTACAGATATGTAGGTTCGAAAACCCGTAGCGTTAGAAATTTCATTTGCAATATAATATTTAAAAATGTAATATATGTATTTACTCTAAACAGGACTATTAATATTTAAAGTCAAAATACTAGCGATCATTTAATATTTATTTTTTAAATACCTTTTTTGTCTCTCAATGACTACGTGCAAAAATTGTTAATGTTGTCTGTGTGCTAGGCGTGTCGAATTTCATCTATTAATGTGCTCCAATTCTGCAGTACAAATAATCAAATTGATTCCCTAATTTAGTGACTGATGCTCTTCATACAATTGAAACCCGAATCATTTAAATCTAGTAAAGCACCAATTGATCTTGTCCGCGCTACGGTCGGGCTCCATGGCCGGACGCTGGCCAGCGGAGCGTGACGATGCTGAACTGATTCCGACCAGAAACCCCGGCCACAGCCCGACTTAAAGCCGGGCTCTCCGGCCGTAGAACGGCCAGCCCCCGACTTAAATTTCCACCTGGGTTATTTTTTTACAATTAAATCAAAATGTACGCATCCTGTCAAAAAGTGATTGATAACAAGCTTGTTGATCTTCTTTGGGTGCACAATTTTTGTCAATGTATCTTTCTTCATTTGTCCAAAAATTTATATTTTTTAATTTTTATCAGAGAGGGTATTATGTTTGTGCCAAATTGGACCCCCGCCGTTTATGTCAAATGTCTACGTTTGAGACCCGCTGAAACTCAAAAAAAGATTCTTACTAATGTGCCTGTCTTTATACCATATATGGGGCAGAATACATCAATATTGTTCCCACCTAAAATTAATTATATTTTGATCGGGTTGAAACTTGGCTGGAGTATAGGCACAGTAGACCTACATTAATCCACCAAACCATGGGTTTATTTATCAACCGGTTGTTAATATATAGGGGCCTGAAGTTATCACTCTTTCGCGCATTTCTTCACCTTCACGTTAATTAGTGTAACTTCTTTTAGGATTATCCGATTGCACTTTTATTATACTGCTTTTGGAAAGTGATTTTCATGTACTTTAAGACTATTAAAACAAATATATTTAAAGACAAAAATTTTATAATTTTTTTTTTGTTTCAATCAAAATTAAAATTGATTTTTTGACAAACAAATTTTAATTAAAAAAATAGTTTTTTTTAAAAAATACTTTTTAAACTTGCGTTTATTAAAAAGTGGGTCGCAAATGTTTTCTTGGTCAAATTGAGATTTTAATGCTCATTCTAAATAAAATAATAGGTGTGAGATGAAATATATAACGTATTTTATATATTTCTGCACAGACCATGGTCTCAAAAAAGTTAAATATAATTTTAGGGCACAATAGACCTGGTATTTGTGCCCAAGCGCTGCGGAAGTTATAGTAGTCTTAAGTAAATGAAAAGAGCTTTCCAAAGCACTATAATAAAAGTCTAATAAATGAATGAACCAATGGATTGATGGATTAATGTAGGCCCACTAGGAATATATTTCAGCCAAATTTCAAGCAGATCCAAAAAAAAAAAATTAATTTCAGGTGGAAACACTTGACGTATTCTGCCCATTTGTATGTACGTCTGTAAGCACGATTAATTTTGAAAAAATTAATCCACTGCACTGGTCTTTGGATTTGGTAGACTATTTTAGTGTCAGAGGTTGAAGGTAAACATCGTTAGCCAGCTAATTTGGATAAGAATTAAAAAATTACAGGTTTTTGAAAATTTGTGAATAAATTTTTTTTTAAGATTTGAAAATTTTATGTGCGGCTGTTCATAGTACAAGTTAATTTGAAAAATTTGTTCTCAAGACTTTTTTTGATAACAGGAAAATTGTCAGAGTTATAACATTTTTAATATAAATAATATCTAGAGCCAAACAAAGCACAAAACTTAAGAGTCAAGAAAGAAACGTTGCTTACTTAGGGCCCTACAAGATCATTACAACTTTTTGACTTTTTTTGAAAAATCGGAAATTCAAATTTTTAACAGACAAAAATGAGGAAAAATAACATTTTTTATTTTGCGGTCAAACTATGCAAGACACAAAAAAAAGATGATTAGGCAAAAATTCTGCACTTAAAAAAGATCTACAAATTTGTTACACACAACTTTTTGATAGAATACGTAGT
The DNA here is from genome assembly GCF_010883055.1 of Belonocnema kinseyi. NCBI lineage: Eukaryota > Metazoa > Arthropoda > Insecta > Hymenoptera > Cynipidae > Belonocnema > Belonocnema kinseyi. Next base: position 3,767,927 of record NC_046660.1, on the reverse strand, counting down.
ATTATTTTATTTTAATCGTAAAAATTATATTAAAAACGAAAAATTCAATTTTTGGTTAAATGACATGAAAAAAATGAGATGAGAAAAGTCGTCCAACCAACAAAATCTGCAAGTTTTTTTTATAATCACTTGTTATAAAGATATATTAAAAGTAAAAAAAATTAACTTTTAGGACAAACGACACAAACTACAATCACATTTTATTTAAAAAAAAAAAAATTATTCGGCTAAATTATATCATTTCGCCTCGAACCACTTTACCATAGGATGCGTATTTTTGGATTAAATCGTAAAAATAACATTGAAAATAAAGAATTTAATTCTATGAAAAAACGACACAAGTTGCAATAAAATGTTTGATAAGAACTTGTTCTTCATAGAAATAACATGAAATGATAGATTTTTCAGGATAGCTGAGTAGAGAAATTTGTGCAGAATAAGAAGAAAGAATTACAAGGTAATCATGAAAAATAAAATTTGTGCATTATTTTGAAATATCTGGATAAGCAGTATCAGCTCGAGGTGAGAATGTGTTCGTTAAAGTCGAAGAAGATTTAACAAAAGAGAATCTCCATTCACCAAATTATAGATGTCGATGCTTTGACGTTCAGTTTTTAAGATGTTTCGAGGGGCTACTCACTGAGAAATCTGGAAATCTTCAAATTATGAATGCGTCAGTCTCAATCGAACTCGCCTAGAGAGTGCTAAGATTTCTTGAAGATTGCTGGTATTGCTCAAATTTCCAGAACTTATCGAGATCGGGTATTAGAATTGTCCGAAATTTAACACCACAGTTTTTCAACGGATCTCCACATTTCGAGACCTCCTGAATCCGAAAATCAAGTTTTTACGATGACGGCTGTCTGGCTGTCCGTCCATCCGTAAACACGATAACTCTCGAAAAAATGAACGGTTCACATTCATCTTTGGTGCACTTTTTTAATGTCCAAAAAGAAAGGACGAGATCTTTAACCAGCCATTTTGGATTAAGCTTCAAAAAGTGAGCGCGTTTTGAAAAATTTTGAGACCACTTTCTGAATTTTCTTGTAAAATCGGAAATTCAACGACACAAATTAGGAAAAAAAATGATTTCACAAAAATTGTTTACCCGAAAAAGAGCTAAACATTTGTTACGAATCATTTTTTGATATACGACACGTAGTTTTGGTTTTAATCATAACAATGATATTAAAAATAAAAATGACAAAAATTTGTGGAAAAACGACAAAAGGTATGAAAGCAAATTGACAAAAAAGTTATTCACCCAAAAAAAAAAGTTCAAATCTGTGATAATTTATTAGATTCTCATCATTTATGATTGAGAAAGTATTATAATTGTCCGAAATTTGACAGCACGACATCCACATTTTTAAAGCAAACGACGCAGAAAATAGAAAATTCCAAGAATACGCCAAAAGACGTGAGATACGTAAAAAATCTAATATAAGGCTTGTAGGATGTTTTGATTTATTCATAGAAAATAATATGAAAACTGAAATCCTATTCTTAGCCTAGAAACACCAGATAGAGAAAAATGTCTAAAAAAAGGATTGGAGTTTTTAAAAATTTTAAGGTGGTTCAGAAACTGTACGTTTACATATGCCTGTCAAAAATTGAGCGCGCAGCGCGAGTGTCATACGATGAAAGTGTTTGCCTCAGAGCCTGCAGAACTTTGAGCAACTTAATATTGAACTATATTCAAATTAAGTAGATAATTCAGAACATGAAGACGCATATAAATGCGGTGATCTAAAAGAGATCTTTTTGATAAAGTTGCATTCAAGCACTTCAAATGCAAAGAATTTAATTTATAAATATAAAAACAGGTTTCTTAAACGGACAGTAGTATTTTTTCGGGAAACATGCTACACATGATACAATTATATTTATAAAAATTTCCAGAAATAATTTTTTTTTAAATAAACAAATTGGAGGTTGCGAGAATCGAATACGCAACCTTCCGACTTGACACAAAATGTTCAATAGGGTGGTTTTCATACAAATAATCACTGATGGACAATTTGAATGTTTCTTATGACTTTTTAAACAATTTTCAATTGTTTAAAGAAATGTAAATTATTTACACAATTACTTATTCCCAAAAAATCTAAAATATAATCATATTTTCCGATTGAAATGTAATTGTTTGGCATTGTTTGGAGTATTACATTTTTCTAAAAACATTATGTAATTATTTAAATAATTATTTATTGCCTATTTTCAAAGTTTGTAAAAATTGAGACAGAGATGTCAACTTTTTTCAAATTTGTATCCTATGCTACTTTTTGTTGAATAATTAAATAATTTTAATTTATTTCTTCTTATGTTTAACAAACTTCTATTTGTTTAAACAATGTTTATTTCCTCAAGCAGTTATTTTTCGATAACTAAAAAAATGAAATAAAATATAATACATGAAATTAATTATGATTTTAAACGTATTTTTGGAAAATAACTTACTTAAAAAAATTATATATGTTTAACCAATTAAATTGTTTTTATTTCGTAGATATCCCTCTTGAATCCCTAAAGAGTTTGGCACGTTTCGACAAAACCCTGGAACATGAGTTGAATTTTTCGAAAATGCAAAATTTTCCCACGTTAATTAAATGGGATTTTCAAGTGCCCGGTGGCACGTCTTAATATTCGAATTTCTAAACAAAAATTGCGGATTTTCTTTCTCTGGAAATCGAAATTGGAGGGTGAGGGGGGGGGGGGGGTTCCTTGCCATGTAGCTCGAAAAGCGTTTTTGGATTACCCTAACGTTCAACTCATTTTTTTTACTTGGAAATACTGTTAATGATACAACATTCACAATGTAGCAATCTCGCATCACTTGAATCAAAATTTGATTTTCCGATCTTTTCATGGCATTTTTCGTAGACAACTCCACAACTGTTTTGCCGAATCGAATCAATTTTTAACAACAGTTTGCCGTCCGAATTTTCCCTGATTTTTTAACAGTATAGATAGCTTACGGAAGATTTTTTTATTTTGAAATGTTTTACGAGCATGTAACACTTCTCTAACAGGTGTATGTGCTTTCTTCAGTCATTTTGCTGCCTCCTATGCCTTTTTATTCTTTACTGCGCACACCCCTTGAATAAAAGGCCAGTCGACTACCCTCGCCTTTTAAACGCGATAGGTATATGTAACTGTATACATACATCTACATATCGCACAAAAGCTCAGTATAATACACGAGGTATAATACGCAAACTGAAATGCCCAACACTTGATATATATTTAGATGCGCCAAAGGATTTAATCAACCTTGAACCATAAATTATAAAATTATTGAATGAGTTCAGTATTTAAAGCACATTTCGTTCTTATTTAGTACCATATTAACGAATTTTCTGTGCTTGGAATAAAAAAAAACTAGAGATCTCACAACTGACGTTAACCCTTAAACGGCCAAAACGCCACTACCGGTACACTGCTTTTCAACGGCCAATAACTAAGACTATTCGACACTAGACAAAATTGAGACACATATATTTTTATTGCTTAAGATCTCCTCTTTCCGACGGTGCCAATGAAATTCCTCAAAAAATTTATTTATTATCCCAAAATGCAGTTTAAACAAAAAAAAAACGTGACTTTTCGTGTCTATTTTTTTTGTGAACCATTTTCCAAAGCCTTTTGAATCTGTAATTAACTTGGAATCTCACTAACTGGTGGAATAAATGTCTAAACTTTGAGAATCCATGGTTCAAAGATCGATTTTTCGTTTTAGTATTTTCAAACTGGCGTCTTGATGGCAAAATTTTTGTGTAAACATTCATGAATTTTTTTACAGTGAGCGATGCACTTTTCGGAAAAATCGTCAAGAATAAAAAGTTCTTGTAATCAGCCGAGGAATACGCCTGAATTTATTCGAAGCGTTTTGAGCAAAACTTTGGATTTTGCATATGAACAATTTTTGAAAAATTTCAAATTTTGCTCAAAACGCTCCGGAAAAATTCAGGCGTATTCCTCGGCTGATTACAAGAACTTTTTATTCTTGACAAATTTTCCGAAAAGCGCATAGTTTTTCAAGAAAAAATTTTCATAGTTCTAAGCATCGTGTAAGAGTAAAATGATTCACGAATATTTATCGTCCGTCTGCCGCAAACAAAATTTACGTTGCCCAACTATCATCAACGTGGAGGTCGACGAATATCGATAGTCTCTCTTTTTTTTAAAGGGATTTTATATATTTTTTTTTTACATTTTTCAATTTTTTTTTATGGAGAATTTTTTTCATTTCAGATTTCAATCCGTTGAAATCATTTTGATCCTGCTGTTTCAGAATGTAATTTTGTAATTTTAAGAAACAATGTAAGCAGCAATACATGTTGCAATCAATGCAAAATCTAGTAGTCCTCTGGCGACATTGTTCATTATTACATAATGCTCCTGTTCGTGATTCGTATCTGTGAGTTTCGAAATCACCTAGTTTTGATTGCGACAAATATTTCCTGCTGATTTCTTTACAGAAATTTCCAGGGCAAACTTTTTCTTCGTTACTCCATGAAAAAATGTGATTTGGTTCCAATTGTTTTTGAGATGATGTGTAGTTATGGAAAACAGATCTATATGATACATTCGGTCTGGGAAATTCCGATCCCGAATTCTCGTCATCTGATGAACCATCTCCATCAGAGACAGAGTAATCTGGACTAGGTATGATGATACGTTCATCATTTTCATCGGAATCCCATTCCGATTCGGAGTTTGTTGCAATTTTTGAGGCTTTACGCTTTGGTATTTTTTCTTGCTGGGTGTACTCGAAAATTCCCAGGATGACAATGCGGTGAAGGTGTGGTTTGATGTCAGAAGTGTAATAAAGGTTACGGAGTCGTTGGAAATTTTTTATTGAAAAACTATGCGTTTTTCGGAAAATTTGTCAAGAATAAAAAGTTCTTGTAATCAGCCGAGGAATACGCCTCAATTTTTCAGGCGCGTATTGAGCAAAATTTGGAATTTTTCAAAAATTGTTCATATGCAAAATCCAAAGTTTTGCTCAAAACGCTTCAAAAAAATTCAGGCGTATTCCTTGTCTGATTACAAGAACTTTTTATTCTTGATGATTTTTCCGAAAAGTGCATCGCTCACTGTAAAAAAATTCATGAATGTTTACACAAAAATTTTGCCATCAAGACGCCAGTTTGAAAATACTAAAACGAAAAATCGATCTTTGAACCATGGATTCTCAAAGTTTAGACATTTATTCCACCGGTTAGTGAGATTCCAAGTTAATTACATATTCAAAAGGCTTTGGAAAATGGTTCACAAAAAAAAAATAGACACGAAAAATCACGTTTTTTTTTGTTTAAACTGCATTTTGGGATAATAAATAAATTTTTTGAGGAATTTCATTGGCACTGTCGGAAAAAGGAGATCTTAAGCAATAAAAATATATGTGTCTCAATTTTTTCTAGTGTCGAATAGTCTTAGTTATTGGCCGTTGAAAAGCAGTGTACCGGTA
>NC_046660.1:3739481-3762354 GCF_010883055.1 Belonocnema kinseyi | reverse complement strand
AATACAATAACTATATAGTAGAATGATGAATACAATATTTTAAAGATTTGTTGAACAAAAACAGGAGAGTTTGGAGAATAATATAATTTCAAGTTGAATCATGACACGAGTTTTATTCACAAACATTACAATTTTCATTTGAAACTCATAATTTTGTGAGAGAACTATAATTCTTAATTTTCGGCATTAATCAATTAATTTTCTCTTCTCAATAAGAACTTCAATTATATTTCAAAATTTATGTTCCAAAATCTTAATTACAGCTCTTTACAGAAATAATTTTAAAAAATTGTTAAATGTTATTTAAAGAAGTGTATTGAGAAAAAGTGGATTTTTATAACATTTTTTAACTAAATGTAGTTTACATGCGCTGAAATTATCTTGCCTCCACCACTTTCAAGACATTTTTCTAAGGATTCCGAAAACTTAAAATTAAACAAATCGTCATATTTCTTTTCAAGACAGCGGAAACTTTCGATTAAAACCCAAAATAGCAGCAAGAAAGCGATTAATCAGTCTTTCGTTTTCTAAGCGATTTGTCCGAGGTAATCTGCTCGTATAAATTCTTGACGAAATTTCCTATTCTAAACTGAACCTGAAGTAAACATTATACTTCTTTACGAAAACTCCCGTTTCTATATAAAAATTATAATATGTGAGCACACACTCACACACATTTCCTCACAGAAATTCTATCTGTATGTCGAAAGTTGAAATTGTAATTTGTTTCGAACACTTCCTCTTCCCAGTCAGGAGAATAATGGTTCTTTTCATTTATTCAGAAAATCCCTCTTCCAGCGCAGAATTATAGTAATCGAGTGTGTACATGAAAGCACTTTTAATTTGCAAGCTGGCACATTCGAGAGAAAAATCCCGGCCACTGAGTCACATTTCCGGCCATTTCCCGATTCCTCAGTCGGATTTTATTTTCTGATAATCTATTGTTCCATTATTGTATAAAGTTATATGCGTTACAATAGAAAATAGACGATACAATCTCCGTTATATTGTACTCATTTTAGCCCATTTTTGCTTCGACTATTTCTTAACCCACTTTTGCTATCAGCCTCTCAAGTCACAGGGTTTGTTTATTGAACATTCCTGTTCATGAATTTTTTTTTAGAGCTCTGCTTATTGAGCCTTGAATTATGCTATACATTGAAAACAATTATTATTATATTGTGTGTTTTTTTACTGTGGGTATGTATGTCTACTCTCTAACTTTGAATCAGTTAGATATGGGTCATTGCCAGAAATCATTCGGGATTTTCACCAGGGAACAGTTTAATCTTGCGATAAATGAGCCCCAGATTTTGTCACGACAAAAACTGTAATGTGCCCATATGGATCTACCCACTTAGCAGGTCCCTATTTAAAGGACCCACCGTGTCGGTCACGGGGTTTCCCCGCGCATATGTCTGGAATTTAAAGGGTTACAAATTCGTGACTTTTTAAAGTCTTCGTATTAATTTAAAAAAATAAAATAATAAACAAAATTTGCTTTTGCTTCAGTAATGTAAACTTTAACTTTAGTATGTACAGACAGAATTTTTTTTTGTTTTTTCATATTCATCAAGGCGTAACACCATCCATCTCTAGACCGAAAAAAGGTGGGTATCTGGAAGCCGGACGTATGCAGTTACACGCGCGGGCGCGCGCGTGTTTTTGCATGTCTGCCTGTCTGAATATGTGTGCTGTGTGCTTCGTTCTACATACCTGGTGGACAATTGCATTCAACGTCCCTTTTCATCCTAAAAATTGCAGCTGACTCAGGATGTAATGCTGCTGCTGCTGCTCCTGCTGGATGAGCATCAAATTGTTCTTGAATCTCTCGACGAAGCCTCTGTACGAGAAGGTCCGGCGAAGACTCGACTTGAAGCAAACACCGAGACTCGAGAGTAGCTATCCTGGACTCGAGAAGGTACTCGCGATAGGCAAGAACGCCGGAAATGGTTAAACTGACAATACAGAGGACACATATAGGCCAGCTCAAGTTCCTTGCTGTCTCGATTTTCTCAGGAGATTCGTTGTTTCGACATTTTGTCGGCATCCTCACTGCCTCCAAGCCAGTCTCCTTAGGCCAGTTTGAATTCTCCATTGAAAATTAGATAGAGAAAATTCGGCTTGGAAAAAAAAGTACTGATCTCTTCTCGCATGAACAAGAGATCAAAACGACATAAACGAGCATACAAACGAATGAAAGGGGCTGCTGCTGCTGGATTGATTGTTGGTAAATTGATGCTTGTACGAGCAAAAAATGTATGGGTGATTGGATGAGTGGATTTTTATATGCGACTGGCTGGGTGGATGAAAGGATATAGAATTTATGAAGAAATGAATCGATTAGATGTAGAACACATTGATCAAGTGTCGTGTACACGTATTTGAATGAATGATTGCGGCTGGATGGATGATATGAATGAGTTTGAAGAGAGGAAGGAAGGCAGGACGGACGGACGGACGGACGGAAGGAAGGAAATGAACGAACGAACGAACGGTTGGACGGATGAGTGGATGGATGGACAACACTGAACACTTGGACGGTTTGTCTAAACTCTAAACGTTTAGTAAATACCGTACCGCGTCATTGTTCATCCGGAATGCGACTCGCGCACACTTTCGTTTTCTGTGTCACCTTTTTTCTATGGATGTTTCTGTGTGTGTTAAGGTTCAGAACCCAACACGGAAAAATGTAACAACACAAATGCCATTCACAATGAGTATCGAGTGCGGTGGTCACTCAACAACACAGCCTCCACCCAAAATTCGTCACGCACATAAACCCATTGGTGCTAAATTTGTTCCATCTCATTTTGAAGAGTGAACCTTTTCATTGTGCCTTCATTTGTTGTTTTCGTGTCTCACTAATCCTGCAAATTCTCTCTTTTGGAGTGCGTCTTCTTCACAATTCGGCGGAACATTTGGCACATTCGTCGGAACTTCGCATCGCGATTCCCGTTTCGCTTGTACGGGTCCAAATTTTCAAAAAGATCGCTGCTTCCGGGTGAAGACACTCATCTTGAAAACTTATGAATCGCACAGTGCAACTAGTGTGCAATGAAGAACATTGCCAATTTGAATTGTGCCAAGTCGCGAAGGAACAACTACTTGCATTTGACAGGAGCGTGACAGACACCCCGGTTTCAACCAAACTTGTTAATCTTCCATCATGCTCATGGTATGGCACTCGCGGCGAGACTGGATATTTCGACTGGAGGGTTCGTCACTTCGGCTGTGTCCGCCGCACTCGTTCGTGGATTGTCGGCTGCCTCAGTTCAGTTTCGTCCATCTTTGGCGCCGGACAAAAACCGCGCTACGAATCCTCACGAGTGCCTAAACAAGTTTGAACTTATACACTATATGTAGACAGTATTGTACCGCAGGGCCAAATTCATACCAAAATCCAGTAATGGCAATGCGTGCGAGAGAGACGCTCTTGCGTGCCATTCTGGCTATTATTCTATTCTAGATGCATGTTATTTCACTCGCACTCACGCTTCCCCGTGACTGCTGGTACGAATAATCCTTACGCAGCACGTAAAAACGATTTGGAGGTACATTCTTTAAACCAACACAAACTTTAAAAAACCAAATTATGAAACAAAAGTCCACAAGGACGTTTGAAAAGAATTACGCTCCTTAATAAACGGTGAAAAAAAAACTCAAGAAAATAAATTTGTGAAAAATACTTGCACAGAAGCAGTCATAATAAGAGAAATATGTTTTCAAATAGCGGCTCATTATCTATGCGTTCGATAACTTTCACCGCTCTCAAAAGTTCCATTCTTGGTCGAAACTTCCACCAGAGAGTAGAAAAAAAATGCAAAATCTATTCTTTTTAATCGACTTAGAAAAATGTAATGGAAGCGTATTGAGAAGAATTAAAAGATGAAGGAATGCAAAAGAAAGACTAGAAAGACAGAGAATAATGTCACTTCGAAGACGAAAAACCTAGTCCTTTTAATCGATCAGTTATGAATATAAAATAATTATGTTAACAGAAATAATTTGTAGTATTGCCAAAGAATATTCTCACAATTCTGTTTCAAGATAAATTAATGTTGTTTCCCTTACACAACATTATTAAATACATTTATTATTAAATCTATCATTTTTTTAAACAATATAAAATATCATAATTAAAACTTCTCCACCGTTATGGTAGACAAAAAATTGAAATGACCAAACTTGTATTCTACAAAAACGAGTATAGGAACTATTTAAGTGGGCATATTTTGTGGACATATTAGGGGGAATTAAATAAGTCGAAAATACAGCATGTAAGTGTGGAATTGAAAGTAACCATGAGAGCTATGTCTACTGTTCGAATTAAGAGGAATTAAAAAAGTAGAAAATATATTCGCCTCAATGGAATACAACACAAATGTCAATTGTTAATGAAATAAATAAGAATTGGTTTCGGAGATAAACCTATTCTTTTGTTGGGCACTTCTCTCGATGGAAAATTGGCACATGAACAAAAATCAAAAAATGCTCACTCTTTCGTTTAAATCTGACAATATAAAATTTTCTCGATTCTTCTCTTCTCACTGGTTAGTGTACACTGCGGGCACAGCATACAACCTGTACTGGCATGCCCCAGAATAGAACATTTTCGAGAAAAAAAATCGTGAACCAAATTTATTGTAACTTTACAGCTACTCTGGTAGTGATGTGGGTTGAAAATGTTTGAGAAAAAAAAGTTACCTTGCTTGGATCATCATCGAATAAGGAGTCAAAACTTGATGGCAATCAAGAATTACATTTTTGGCCGAGATAAACGAGACGACGAGCTTGCTTGTTCGATTATTTTAATACGTATTATTGATCTTTTGTTCAAGTTTTTAACTCACATGTTGTTGTTTCGACCAAATCTCGATATATTGTGCGTGGCGGTCTGCAATGTGCTCGATGTGCACCACTACCACTAAACTTAATCGGAAGAGGGCAATAATCGAACTCATTCTCAATGTGACGTTCTTAGGCGCAATGACAAATATCAATCTTTCAATGTATTGAACTAAAATTTAGTTTGTTGTAAGCTTCTATCGACGTTTAGTGAAAATACCGTTAGAAATGTCGTAAATTCGCGTTTTCAAAATGTCAAGTTACGTTTGGAATGTAATAAAAACTCCTACTGATTTCATTGCAAAAATTAAGGATAAAATTGGTTGCAGGTGATTTTTGAGAGGAATAGAGTTCTATTCAGACAACTTCGCGTCTTTCAAAATACATGTGTTGTCATGGAATAACAGAAGAAACTTTAACTGATAATCAGGTGAAATTTATGCCGTGAAGCTAATTTTTCTCTCAGGTAATTTTACCTCGAAATCAAAATAAATATTTACCTTCTTTTTTTCTGTGTAATACAGTGACCCATTTCTCGCTGATTCAAATTTAGGGAACAGGTTTGAACCCATCCGTCATCTGGCCGATTCAAATAACATACCAAAGTTTTAAACTAATTTATTTTCAATTATTATATATTATTGTCTATAAAATAACAATTATTATCCTTAAATAAAATAAAAATGAGGATTTCCACCAAAAGATGGTAAAAAAAAATGATGTAGGATTATTTTTAGTGTGAATTTTAGTCTTGATTTTTCTCCTTGTATCACATCTTTCGGTTAAAAATTTTAATTTTCGATTTTATGCATAGTGCTTGTAATAATTGAAACGAATATGACGCATCCTATTAAAAAATCGTGTTAAAGAAGTTTTGTAGGCCTTTTTTTAAAAGCTTTAATTTCTCTTTCAGAATTTTCTTTCGTATTTCGCGTCGCTTAATTCGAAAATCAGATGTGTCAAATTTCGGACAATTCTAAACTTTCTCAATCATGAATGATAAGAACGTATTAAATTATAACAAATTTGTATCTGTTTTTGGAGATCACAATTTTTGTTTATTTATCTTTTTTCGAATTATGCACAGTTGGACCACAAAATGGAATTATTCTTAATTATTTTTCGCGTAATCAAAATTACAATTTTCGATTTTTCAAGAAAATTCAAAAAGTTGTTATAATCTTGTAGGGCCTTCAAGAAATAAATTTCTTTCTTGAATTTTTTTCATATCGTGCGTTTTTTGGCCTAAAATGTTCATTTTCGTTTATTTTATTGGATTTTGAAAATACTGTAACTCTGATCATTTTTCTTTATCGAAAAAATTCGTGAGGATAAATTGTTCAAGTTTCTGAATACTACTAATTAGCCGCACACAGAATTTGTGAGGTTGAAAAATTTTGTAAATGCTCCAGGTTTTTTTATTTTTTATCCAAAATGGCTAGTTAAGGATTTCGTCCTTTCTCTTAGGGCCTAAAAAAGTGTGCCAAAGCTCGATTTCATTTGTTCCTTTTTTCGAGAGTTATCGTGTTTACGGACGTTGAAAAACAGTGGTGTCAAATTTGTAAAACTCTAATGCTTTCTCAAGCATAAATGATGATAATGTAAAAAGTCGATTTTTATCGGTGTACTACTGAATAACAGACCAACTTTGAATGGCACTGGAATTACCCTATAATATGAATATTCAAAGACATATGACATAATTATTTATTTTATGATTATAACAATCATAGCAGCAGATGAGGAGTAAGAGTTGCTCGTCGATAGAAGGTGGGCAAGTGGATACTTCCCTCTTCCCTCTCTGCGTCTGGGTTGAATAGATCAGCAAGGGGACAATCATCGTATTATTATGTGTACTATCTGCTATCTAGGCATATGGCGCATTAGCTCAATCATTAGAACAAGTTTTTGAAAAGATTAAAAATAATAGACAAGCCAAACAAAATGAAACTTCATTGTACTTTTTGCACTTTTTTCGCAGGATGAAGAGTCGTTTTTGTAAGTTGTGGCATTAAAAACAAATAAATTCCTAACAAAATTGACACAACTATTTGCAAAATTATTTCAGACATCCTATTGCTTCGAAAAATTTGAAACTTCTACATTATACTATATTTCAAGCAGGTCTTGAGAGAAATAGAAATATTTTAATCGAATAGGAACTTCTTCTGATAAAATTTTATTTAAAACTGATATCTTGAATTGGAGTTTCTCATATATGAGAAATGTCCATCTTTTTAACAAGAAATTTCATATGATAAACAAAACGATAATTTCTGCTACTTTTCTGCCAGGAATGAACTATACCGACAGGGCATGATGTCACACCGAAATGCATGCCTATCATACATACTTCATGAAATAGCTTCATCATAAAATTGTATTTGAATTGAAAAATAATTATTTAAATAAGTTAATATTTTGTAGAAATAATTTATGTCATTCTCATTTATGAGAGTGTAATGTAATCGTCCAAATTTTCGACCTCTGGTTTTTAACGGATTTTTACGTTTCGGCACGCACAGAATCCAAAAATCATAACATCTTGTCGGTGTCTCTCTGTCTGTATGTATGGTTGGTTACCTGAATAATGTTGTAACCACGCTAACTTTTAAGGGATTTTCCCAATCAAGTCAACCTTTGATAGACTTCTTATGAGGTTCCCAAAATATAGATTAAGTTCGTTAAGCAGATATTTGCAACAAAAATTAAAATTTTTAGAGTATTTCCAAAATTTGAAAATGTTTTTTTTTTCAAATTTAAAAAATTGTTCTCAAAGTTTCTTATAGATGGTAGAAGACTTGCAAATTATCTAAATAAAATTTTCAATTTCGATGAAAATTAGAAAAGTTATATACTTTCCAATATTTTGGAAATGTTCTAAAAATAGAAAAAAATATTTTCTGATAGATTAGGAAATATTATTTAAATTCTTCACTAGATATCAAATATATTTTGAAACTATCTCAATTAATTTTTTCTACTAGACAACAAATTCCGAAGGTTAAAGCTTTTCCGAGGTTTGAAACAAACTTTTTTATGGGTTTTAGAAGTTGTTGTCAAATTTTCTGGTACACGGAAAAAATACTTGCAAATTATCCTAATGAAGTTTTTAAATTCGATAAAAATTAAAAAAGTTATATGCTTTCCAACATTTTCAAAATATTCAAAAAAAGGAAAATAATATGTCCGCGATCGTTTTGGTACGTTCAAGGCGTACACTTTAGCTACATTTTAAAAAATATCATACATATTATAACTCAAATCGAAAACTCTGATTTAAACTTCTGAGGACTTACAGCCATAAATTGTAACTGAAATCTTTCTCAATTTGTTTTTAATCCTAGAAAGTCATACCTCCATTTTCGATCTATAAGTCATTCTGGGTCACTGTGACCCTGCGTCATTTTTTATGAGGTGCCATTAAAAAACTGTGTGTCCAATAAATAGGCGATAATTTTGAACTAAAGTTGAAACATAGGAAAATATATTCCAGTAATAGGAAGTTGCTACGTTCATTATTGGTATTTTTTTAATCGGTGAAAATTATTTTTTTTTTACATTCTCATCAGAGAAGGTATTAGATTTTTGTAAAATTTGACCCCTCCCAATTTTTGTCAAATGTCCACGTTTTGAGACGAGTTTTTGTCTGTCTGTATGTCTGTCTGTATGCCTGTCTGTATGTCTGCCTGTCTGTATGTCTATCTGCATGCATGCATGCCTGTCTGTGAACTCGATGACATTCGAAAGAATTGACAAATTGGATTGGCCTTTGGTATATTATTTTAGTGTCCTAAAATAAAGGTCAAGTTTGTTAGCCAGCCATTTTGGATGAAAATTCAAAAAGTGGGCACATTTTGAATATTTTTTAGACCAATTTTTTCAAAATTCAAAAATTCTCTTTACGGTTGTTCATAGTATTCAAATAGTCGAACAATTTATCCCAATTACTCTGTTTTTTAATCAAAAATTGCCAAAGTTATAGCATTTACAAAATTACAAAAAACATATGAAAATGAACATTTGAAATCAAATAACGCACGTTATGAAAGAAAGTAAAGAGAAGAAAAATGTTGCTTTTTAAATGCCCTACAAGACTATCATAACAAAATTCAAATTCACATTACAAAATTCAAATTTTGACAGCATGCAAAATAATTAAAAATCAAAAATTACATTTTTTCATTCAACTATTTGACAGTATTTTAAAGATTCTCAATTATATAAATGTGTTTTGAAACAAAACAAAAATAAAGAAATAAGTTTTTGGTTTCGCACCTGCAGGAGGGCCGGGAATGTGAAAATGAGATCATAATATGAACTCCCATCTAACCCAACGCTGCTGAAGGTTGGTGAACTTCTCAGCATAAAACACTAACCAGCTAAGAATCTTGGTTGAAACTAACCGCCTCCCACCCCCGCCCCCAAACTCTCGTTAATCGAAGTTTTGTGGGTCACTGAGGTAGGGATTTAATTTAGAAGTAAAAAAAAGGTAAGGCTGATGTGTAAACTGTATGTGTGACGTTTAAAAAGTAAAAATAAAATTGGAAATGAGCAAATTCAGTTTTTGAAAAACCGACAGAAGTTGCAATAAAATGTTTAATAACAAATTTTTTATAAGAGAATGCGCATTTCTTTTAAAGAGGCAATAGAACTGCGTCTGTTATAATATCAGTGCATGTTAAGAATTTCAATAATAATATATTTATGGAAAAGATAAACAATTTAAGGGACAAATTCTAGTGCGAAGCACGAGATACGTGACGAGATAAATAAATTAGCGAGCGCGAAGCGCGAGAACCAACAGATTTTTTCCATTAATAATATAATTGTTTAAAAAAACTTGTTTAAAGCATATATGCGTAGTTTTTCGAAAGACTATATTAGATACTCATAATCAGAGGATTTTTCTCGACAGTTTCTGCGGAAGTTACACTGTAAAAACTAGGATTTGATTTAGAACTTAATTCCGCACTAAAATATAGTTCACGCCACAAAACAATTGCACTTCAGTTTAATCCAACAATCTAATAAAATTGGGTAGACTTGTGGATTGAAATAGGCTTGAAATGAGGATCATCTGTCAACAATTAAATAAGAGAAAGCCAATTCTAAACTTTCAAGCTCAGAAACCAATGTTACCCCGAAATGACATGTCAAAGTCGTGAGCATTCCAACAGTTAATGTTTTTTGTAAAATTGAAGAATCAATTTAGTTCGCTGTCTCGGATCATTGATCAATCCAAAGTTAGCAAACGAAACAAGACAAAAACTACCTACCTTATCGACATAAATCTTCCGTTTCAAATGATGACGGTTTCAGCATTACCGACAGAAGTAAAACAATCGACCTATGCTAATCAAGTCTTGCGCCCATAAGTTAGCGATTACGACGCGCTTATTTAAAAAACAAGATGTTGCAATGAATTATTACTAGCTTCATATTTTCTTCATACTTTTTATCCTTCATAATTTTCGGTTTTTCTTAGATTTTGTTACGGAATCGGAATTAGACATCTCGTGAACATCTGTTATGAAACGGTTAAATACAGCGCCATGGAACGTGAAGTAAGAATGTCGGAAGCATATTATCAAGTATAAGCATTATGAATTCGCACTTTGTACGCGTTTGGTCAGCAGGGTCAGCAGCGACCAGTAGCGCCCTCCTACCGCTATCGGTAAGGCAGAAAATTCAATGATAATCAGTTATCTTATCACCGCAGAAAATCTTCTTTACCCAATATCAGTCATTTATCAAAAACTGTGTGCAGTACTGTTGCACACAATCACAAATGTTTATTTCTAAAAAAAACTGCCACACTTTTCTGCCGTAAATGCATTAGTGTCGAGTCTCCCTACTAAAAAAATATGTATGTGCAAAAAATATTTAGGAAACCTTAAACCATTTTCATTATAATTTTCTGTATTCTGTATAAAAATGAAAACAAAGATAAAAAGAAGGATCAGGGTAAGTGAATCCAATCTGGATGAAAAAAAACTACCGTCCTTTCCTATTTTAATTTCAAACATTTTTTTCAGGGCAAGACACCCTATACAAAAGTTAAGAAAAAATTTAAGATCCTTCAGCTGCATCAGTGTGCAAAAGGAAAGAAGGCTTTGTGTATTCAAATAAAGCTTATATATTCAATTAAATATATACTGATAGAAAAAAACCTCAGCAAGTTTCTAAATTACCTGTATTAGACATTTTTATTAGACCTTATGAAGGGTTATGATATTGAAAGCTCTATATCCATCAATAGATAATCGTTTCTGGTATTGCTCATGGACATGATAGACTATTTAATTCTTGATTGCCTCAGTACACACGATATTTAATGTAACAAGAGTATGTTTTCCGAGTTTTCTCAAGGTATTACGTCTCAGGTTTAAAGTTAGTTTAAAGGGATCAGTTCTGCACATCAGAACAGTGCGAGTGCGTCGAAGTAACGAACCCGCATGCGCATCACGCATTGGTATTTCACGACTGTATTTCATCCCTATATTTTCGATATTACAATTACGGAATTTTACAATTTTTAAACATTTCACAAGGATAAAAATGAGCTACCCTTAATTAAAATCGGATGACGACTAATGTCTATCTAGACTCTACAGTTTTACATGACAGAACAATAGATTGTTCTCGAGTTTAGCTTTTTGCCTTGGGGGATATACAAATATTGACGAGGGGTGGACCACTCTGATTTTTCGTATGCAAGGAATATATTCCCTAAAGAATATCGGGGAATATAAATAATACATCTGAATATTTGGGAATACAAAAAATATGAAGAATATGCTGGGAATATGTAGGAGCATGTAGGATTATAAGGGAATATTTAGGAAAATGAAACAATGTTTCGAAATATGTATTTAAATATTGTGTCTTAAATTACATATGTATTCACATTATAAAAACTAAACTTACAATTTGGTCCATGATTGGTCAAGAGGTTTGAAAGTGAATTAGTTTGTTGAAAATTTTACAATCTTGTTCAAGTCACACTTCTTCGCTGAAAATTCAACTATTTTAAAAAAATTCTTCTTGGCTGGAAAATTTAACAATTTAATTGCATCTTTTCTTCTTCCTTGACTTTCAAATTTGTTCAAAAATGCATCTCTTTCTTTAAAAATTTCATCTATTTGATTAAAAATCCCACTGTCTGGTTAACACTTAATCTTTTTCGGTTAAAAATGTACTTTTTTTTAAATTCAATTGTTTTGTAGAAAACGTAACTATTTGGATAAAATTAAAGGTCAAAACATTTACAGGTTTAATTTGATGATTTTGAGTTTTCTTTTGTTAAAGTACCTTCAGATTTCACGAACACATTCTCTTAACGTATCTCATGCTTCGCACTCGATTTCTTCGCAAATGCGAACTTTTCTACATTATGTTCAAATCTATTATATCAAATGTATATAATATTTATTTCTGTACCTCGGTCTGGGGCTGTTTATTTAAATATTGCAAAATAAACTACAAATTTTATTTTTAATGGTTTTTAAAATATTTGTTTCTTATTTTGCGTTAAATTTTATTCTTAGCCACTCTGAAAAGTGTATATAATTTCAATTAATTTATATTATCACCATTCATGATATTCATTTATATTGGAATAACATTATTTTGTCTCTTTTTTATCATTAACAAATGCACATCTTATTTAAATAAAAATGATTATTAAACATTTTATTGAAACTTTTGTCGTTTTTCGAAAAATTTAATATTTTATTTTCAATATATTTTTATAAGCAGAGTTTATAACAAATTTAGCAACGTTTTTTATTAAACAACTTTCATTTTTTAATTTTTCTTGTTTCTTGTGTCGTTTTTCCAAAAAATTAATTTTGTTGTTTTTAATCTTATTTTTTCCATTGAAAGAAAATCCACTCGTCCTATCTAAAAATGAATTATAACAAATTTATAGATCTTGTTTAAGTAAACAACTGTGAACAACTTCTTTTCATTTTAAATCGTACATTGTGTCGTTTTTGAAAAATGTAATTTTTGTATTTTGAATGTTATTTTATATGATTATAACAAAAACGGCGTGTCCTTTAAATAATTATTCATGAAAAATTTGATTGAGTTTTCGCTATTTTTTGGAACAACAATTTTTGTATATTTTTTTTCACAGCTTGTGTTATTTGCCCAGAAATTTAAATTTTCTATTTTTAATGTTGTTTTTTACTAATGAAATACAAACTGCGCATACGTTTAATGCGTACACTTTAACTACATTTGTTCAAATATCGTAAATACTATAATTTAAATTAAAAACTTTGATTTAAACTTCTGAAGAATTACAGCCATAAATTGTAATTGAAATTTTGTTCGAGTTGTTTTTAAAGAAGATTCTCAAAGTTTGTTATGTGAAAAATCACATATTAGATGTTTTTCCAGTGGCTATTTAGATAGCTTATTTATTAGACCTTAAGTTTTGAACAGATTTATATATAAGTGTAAAACCGAAATAGGTGAAATTTTGATTTCACTCAAAAGTGGTATATGGGGCGGAATGAGCCGCTTCTTCCTGTGCATCAACCTAACCTCTTAGCGTAACAGTCAGTAGGTTAGGATGCAATGTTTCATATTATCAGATTTTGCAGGGTGTTAATAATGGTGTAAACGTATAGAAAACTAATCTTGTCGACAAAAATTCTCAGAAAAAGTATGACAGCAGCACTGTTATAGGTATGATAAAATAATATGAGTTGCTGTCAACCAGAAGATAGAGCACTGTTTTTCTGTGTGTATTTCTTAAATAACTTTATTTGAAAACTCGTAAAATGCTATGGAAATAAGAAAAACACTGTTGTGGTTTAAAAATACGAAAGAAGTTTAAAAAAAAAAAACGGTTTAATACCTTAATATATATGAAATTCAGTGATATGCAGTCATTGCAGTAGACCAGTTTAGTATTTGGGAGTTTACGTATTGTAGAATTTATCTTTTACTAAGACAATGTACATGGTCAAGTCGAAAAATTGCTATATTTATTCCTGCAATACAATTATTAAAAGATATGTGGACATAATTCGCTGTTCTATTTACTCTTTGTAATGTTAGTTACAGTAGAGGTTAGGATAAACGATTCCATCATTTCATAGTTGAATACTTAAAATTTTCCGTTCAATTTTGGAAAGGTATGTGTTAGATATATTTTTATTCTAAAATACTCAAACTTAAAAATATTCTTAATAACAAATAATATATAATAAGTCAGTTAATTAAGTGACCCATCTCGCTCCATTGCCTGGCTCATCCCGCTCCAGGCATGAGGACAGCTATGCTCATCTCGCCCCACCCTACCCTATACTTTCTACGATGTCTGTGATTGGCCATAGCGCCCCACCGTGGGACTGGTCGAACTTGATTGGCCAATCAAGTATTTATTTTAAATCCCGGAGAACAGGAAGCAAATCGGATTCGTATTATATCCATTGTCCCTATTGATGTTATAAGGGTGTTTTAAGATTTAGATTGCTTTTCTATGTTTTCTTGGAAAGATGTTGTGTGTTTTTGCAATGACTGTTACTCTGTCAAATAAAATGTTATGTCCTGCTTCGATATGATGTTCAGCTAGTGATGATTGCGTGAAATGTTTTAGCCTGATTTTACTCTCATGTTCCTTAATACGCTGGCTCACCACTCTCCCGGTTTCTCCAATATAGACTTTGCCACAATAACAAGCGATTTTATATACTCCTGAATCACTGAGGGGTGCCTTTTTAACTTTAGGGTTATTTAGTAGTTGTCCTATTTTTGCAGGTGGTTTAAATATGTTTTTGAGATAGGCGATGGTGGGAGGAGGCATGTATGCACCTGTTCTGTATGCGTTTGTATGCTGTTTGTGTCATGCTTACTTTTCGTTCAATAACCAATTCTACGAACAAACTTCAAGGGCAGCAATGGGATCCCCAATCTCAGCTGTAATACCCGAATTCTGGTTCCGTTACGTTGATGATACTTTTGCCATCTTGCGACATGGACGAGATTAACTAATAAATAAGTATTTCGATTTCATCAATTAATTACTTCCTAATATCCAGTTCACCATGGAAATAGAACAAAACGGAAAGCTACCTTTCTTGGACGTATTAACACATTATAATACATTAGGACATGCAGTTTACAGAAAACCCACGCATACAAAAAGATACCTACATTCCTCTTCCCACCATCAACCATCTCAAAAACAATCGGTCATCAACTCCCTTGTATACAGAGCTGTCTCCACAACAGACAAAGGTAACTTAGAAAAGGAATTACAAAACGTTAAACAAATCCTAATACAGAACACAAACACAAACAAACAAACAAACAAACAAACAAATTGATAGCCAACGTTTGAAGGAACATGAGAGTAAAGTCAGGCTAAAACACTTCACGCAATCAGCACTAGCTGAACATCATATCGAAGCAGGACATAACATTTTATTTGACAGAGTAACAGTCATTGCAAAAACAAACAACATTTTCCAAGAAAACATAGAAAAGCAATCAAATCTTAAAACACCCTAATAACATCAATAGGGACACTGGATATAATACGAATCCGATTTGGCTTTCATCCTCCCAGATTTTTAAATAAAAGTACTTGATTGGCCAGTCAGGTTATACCCTTCCCCACGGTGGGGAGCTCTGGCCAATCACAAGCATCGTAGAGAGTATACCTAAGAACCAGAGCTGCCAGATCGAGCCTGAAATTTACCCCCACCATACCTACCGTTTGAGAGCCGCAAAAAAGAAGGTGCATGATTACCACTGTGAGTTCGTGTGTAAGCCGGAAATGCACGATTCGACTTCGGTTGTATGCTGTACGATGATTGCCGATTTGAAAGCTTCGGAAGACTTCGGTCGTCTTCTATTTATATCTCGATCCCCATTTGAAAGAAATGGAAGAAATTGGCGAATTTAATGTTTCGCGCTATTCTTCGTTTCATGCATAAATCGATTTTGAGGTTATGTTTTTCAGGTGTATATTGAGTATGAATATTATTACTATTATGTAAATTATTAATGATAATATCAAAATTAGAAAAGATAACATTAATTTTAATCAATAGTTGACTGACTTTTAATAGAAATAGTTAAACTTTCAACTAAAGCAATTAATTTTGGCTTTAAATGTTTGAAATTAATTGAAACTTTCTTGGAATGTTTTAAAATATCCTAAAAGAGTTGAAATCCTTTAAAATCTGTTGACATTTTTCAAAGCTCTTGAAAATTTATTCCATATTTAAAAATACTCTAAAATATATAAAATCCTTTAAAATCTCATATTAAATTACTGTAATTAATTGAAAATTCTTTGGCGTCTTTTAAAACTTCCTCAAATATTTAAAAACCTTACAAATCTTTTGAGTTCTCTTAAAAGTTTTTAAAGCGCTTGAAAATATCTTGAAATTAAAAAAAAACATGAAATATTTCAAATCCTTTAAAATCTCATACTAAATTATTGAAATAATTTTAAAATTCCTTGAAATCTATTAAAATATCCTGAAATATATCAAATTCTTTAAAATGTCATATTAAATTACTGTAATCAATTAGAAATTCTTTGCCGTCTTCTAAAACTTCCTCAAATATTTAAAGCCTTAAAAATCATTTGACATCTCTTGAAATTTTGCAAAGCTCTTGAAAATTCATTGCGTATTTAAAAATACCCTAAAGTATCTAAAATCCTTTAAAATCCCATTCTAAATAATTGAAGTCAATTGAAAATTCCTTGAAATCTATTCAAAAAATATCTGGAAAATTTAAAAAAAAAATGAAATATTTCAAATCCTTTAAAAGTTCATACTAAATTATTAAAATCATTTTAAAATTCCTTGAAATATATTACAATATTCTAAAGTATATTAAATCCTTTAAAATCGCATATTAAATTATTGCTATCAATTGAAAATTCCTTGGCGTCTTTTAAAACTTCCTCAAATATTTAAAATCCTTTAAAATCTAATACTAAATTATCAAAATCATTTAAAAATTACTTAAAATCTATTAAAATTTCCTAAAATATATTAAATCCTTTAAGATGTCATATTAAATAACTGTAATCAATTAAAAATTCCTTGGCATCTTTTAAAACTTTCTCAAATATTTAAAATCCATACAAAGCTTTTGAAATCTCTTGAAAATTTTGAAAACTTCCGATTGAAATTTATAAAACTTCATGCTTCAGAAACTTTGGGCTTTAAAAAATTCTGATTATAAAATGTCATAAATTAAAAATTTCTGTGGTCAAGAATTTAAAATTTCTGCGGTGGTGTGGAAAAGAGGAAAATATAAATATACATTGTTGTATACAATTATAAATTTATATACTTTTTTTAAACATATTTTTAAATTTCGAACGCTTCCAATTTATTTATGATTTCTAATTTTTTTATAAATAAACTTCCAACTGTAAATTCCAAAGTTGAAGACTTGCATCCCATCGAATTGAAAATTATTATGATTTAATAGTTGAACTTTTTTGAACATTCAATTTTGAAATTTTCCGAAGCTTTCAGATCGGCAATGCTAAGAACAGCATAACCTGATACCTCAGTTTCAGGTCAGCCCTGAAGAAGTGAACGGCAATGTTCACGAAACTTCGGCAAAAAATTCGTAGTTTTTTACACGAGTGAAACCCGAAATATATTTTTTATCAAAATGAATCATCGTGAAAGCATTAAATCTAATATTTATTTTTTGTTCCCTTTTTTTTTAAATTTATAAAATTTCTTAAATTATACAACTTTTTGAATTTTTATAGAACTTAGAAATGTCATTGGGATAATTTGTAATTCTTTTTTTCGTATACCAGCAAGTTTTTATAAAATTTCTAAAACTCACAAAAAAATTGTATTCAAATTTTGAAAAAGCTCTAACTTTTGATTTTTTGTCATATAGAAAAATTTAACTGAAATAGTTCCTAAATATATTTGATATCTAGTAAAGAATTTAAATGAAATTTCCTAACCTATCAAAAAAATATTTTTCTCTGTTTTTCTGAAAATTTTCAAAAGTAAATAACTTTTTTAATTTTCATCAAAATTTTACATTTTATTTTGACAATTTGCAAGTCTTCTACCCATCTATAAAAAATTCTAAAATTTAAAAGTTTTGAAAATGTTCTCAATTTTTAAATTTTGGTTGGAAAACTCTGATTAACGAACCTAACGTTCATTTTGGGGACCTTTAGAAGTGGTGCGCAATTTTCCTACATTCATTTTTTTCGCATCCTGCATAGTTTTACCGCAAAATAGAATTATTTATTTTTCATTATTTTTTGTAGAATCAAAATTTCAATTTTCACCTTTTCGGCATTTTAGTTTGTTTTTTGGGATTTTGATAATCCTATAACTCTAATAATTTTCTTTTTATCGAAAAAAAGTCATAGGGCTCAATTGATTGAGTTTCCGGGTACTTTAAATAACCGTGCATAGAATTTATAAATCTTGAAAAAAATGGCCTTAAAAATTTTGAAAATGCGCTCAGTGTTCGAATTTTCATACAAAATAGCTGGTTTACAAACACGTTCTCTATTTAAAGCCCTTAAGATAGAGAGTGCAGACAGAAACCTTCGTAAAAATGGGTTTTTCTGACTCCAGGGGCCTCAAAACGTTTAGATTTTATGAAAACTGACAATATGATATTGTACATATAACCAATACCTTCTTATTAAGGTGAGAATGTAAAAAAGTTTTCACCAACTAGTTTAATTTTCAGCCTAGAAGACAAATTTCTACTAAAAAAGAATATTTTTTTTTTTACAAAATAGATGAGTTTTCAACTAAAAAGAATAAATGAAAAAAAAATAGAATAGTTTAACTTTATTTCTGCGAAAATAGTATTAAATATTTTCTTGAGTGAATTGTTTAAAATACAGAATCATTTAAAAATTTGCTAGCAGTCTTCAAACATGTATCATCTCGTGCTCAGACTTTATGCTCTACACTTATTTAGCAGTAAATATAAAAGAACATTTCCTTTCCCAACTTTTCTTTATTCAGATAAATAATTTTGTATGACTTAAATGAAAATAATGTTTGACAAGAGAGTTTTTTCTGTACGCTAGGACCAGTGGGCGTACCAGAATTACGCCCGCGGTCAACCACCCTACCAACCTGTAACCCTTTGTTGCGCCCTGGGCAATAAAAGATGTCAAAGTATGCAGGTAGCTTTCAGTTATGTAGCATGAGTTGCAGCTTATGTATCATTCGGCTGGTGCGCCTCCCATTGCTTTATAGATTCATAGATTTATAATAGTTATAGCCTCTACATTTCAAATATAGAATGTAAAAGTGCAATCAATTTTTTATTTTCTGCAATAAACATACCATATTGTTAGTAATTCCTAATTATCAAATTTTTGTTCTCGGGTAAACCCAGTTTTTCATCATACACTGAGAAAAATGTTTGTTTGGTTCATATAAATTGTTGATTTGTTTAAATAAATCTCTTGTTTAAATTGAGTAAAGTTCTTCTTTACATTGAATATATATTTTTGAAATTAATTATAGATTTTGTTCAACTGAAGTAGATCTTTTTTTTTACACTTAACTTCAAAATTGAGCATTCTTTATAAAAATAATGTATATAAGTTCGATAATATATTTATTGTTGATAATAATTATCTTTGTATATGTAAAAGCAGAAACACTTATTCAGTAGGAATGCGTAATTCTTGTTAATTTTTACCTCTGTGCTTCTCATTTCTGAATTAAACAATCATGCATTTTAATAATGAGAAATGAACCAGAGTTGGACATTTGAATTAAATACGTATATATATATATATATATGTGTGTGTGTGTGTGTGTTTTCCAGCTGTTAAGCATAGAACTATAATTGTAATAGGAAAAAACATTTTCGATTTCATAAATCATCCTTATAAAGGAAGGAGATTGTAGTGTTGGAAAAGACTTAAATGTGAATTCTTCAATTATATATCCAAGGTAAAAGCACAAAAATTCATGTAGTTCCTAAAACAGAGATATTGCATCTATTTTTCAATTAATTTATGATTTTATAGTAAATCAGAACTTCCAGAACATTAAAACACTGAAAAAATACCAATATCATCAAATCAGTCACAGGATCAATTAATTTGGTTTTTAGGTTAGTTACTTAGGAACCGGCGGCAGCGCTTTAGCACGCCTAGCAGTACTTTGTAGTACTGCTTTGTATTGTATTTTTTTTTGAATCAAATATTTTTATAAATTCGAATAAACAGATTTTAAAAAAATGGATTGTTTAATACAAGGCAATTTTTTGTTTAAATTAAACAAATTGTACAAAAAAATATATTTGTTTCAATCAATAGGGCAAATATTTTCCATTTCTTAAAATTAAACAAACCTTTTTTTAATTGAAGCAAAAAATTTGTTTCATCAAATAATATGAATTCAAACAAATTTGGTTGTTTGATTCCAACAAACATTTTTCTGAGTGTAGTCACGGATTAAGTCAAGTGACTGATGATATGAGGACGTTATAAGTTAATTTATTACGATGCTTGAAATCTTTTGCGATGATGTTGTATGTACAAAATTACGAGTTGGTGTAGTTTGCAGTTCGTTTTTTGCCACTGCCATCCTTATACAACGGTCGCGATCGTTTGGAGGTGACAACAGTCACCTATGTATGCTTTCTTAGGGCTACCATATGCCACTCCACAGGTTTTTAGTCACTTGCTGCCTGCTGGTCGAGAATGTTTCTTACAATGCGATAGGAATTTAATAAAACTGCCGGTACTTCTGAGCTGCATGAACATCGCCTGTGGCCGGAATTACAAAATGATGAATATATGCGTGGTTCACATTCCTCCATGTGGGTTTTCCTTCATGTCTCAACTCGCTAAACTTATGGACCTTGCATGTATAGGTTGATTGGAAATTTCGGTTAAATTTACAAGCAATGCCAATGATGTCCACCTTTTTTCTCTCGCATCACCATGTCAGGCCGATTGGCACGGATGCAATGATCCGTTCTCGATAGCAACATCCCAATATACGAAGTAATCTTCGTTTTCTAAAACGAGCATTGAAATGTATCTATAGAAAGGCATCCATTCTGTTAAGAATCCTTGGTTTAGGGCAAGTAGTTGATGTATAATGCCCATCACATCATTATGCCTGTGCGTATATTCTCTCTGAGCCATTACGTGACAACCATCAATAATAATGTGCTCGAGGGATTTGTTGGTGTCTCCCCATAATCGGCACCGATCAACCACGTCTTTATGTAACACGTGTTTGCAATCATTTCTGGTGCTAACAGCCCTGCCATGAATCGTAATGACGAATCCTTCCGTTTCTGGATACAGGACGCTCTTCGTAGCCAAATATTAATATCTGTTTCATAAATCATGCCCCATGTGGAAAAGTTGATTGGAGCTAGATTGGGCCCCAACTAGAATGCCCAACTAATGGTTGGGCCCCAATTAGGCTGCCCAATTAATGCCCAACTGGGTTACTGTCTGGGTTGTAACGATCAGCCCAATGAATGCCCAGAGCTTTAGTTGGACAGCCCACTTCATGCCTAAGGGATCGTCCATATATTACGTAACACTTTTTTCTTTTGTTTATATCGTTGTGTCTTTTTCAACTTCACATCAATTTCATGCTCGTCTTTATTCAAACAAAAGAAAAACGCGTTACGTAATTTATGGACGATCCCTAATTAATAGAAAAAAGGTACAATTATTGAATTCTTGAAGTTAAAAGTAACAAATATTAAATATTTGTTCGTATTTTTTTTTAATTTGACGCTTATTTATGAAAACTGAAGTTTCCAATGGAACCCGTTCTTGGTTCCAAAGGAGCTGCAACAAAAATAAACCCCACTTGCTGAAAAGGAACCCAAAACGATAAATGAGCTCTAAATAATACCACAATTGGAGTTCGAAAGGATCTCAAATGTAATTGAGCCTATTTCTAAAGAATCAATTTTTCGCTTTGCCCACTTCGATATTATAATTAATTAATGACACAAAATTTGCCTTAAATCACACATGTAATCGAACTCTGGTGGACATAAATTAATGAAGATAAATAAATTACAAAATAATAACGTAATTAAAATAGATATAATGACTTGATAAATCTCATTTGCAGGTTATGTAGCAAACTTGTAAATATAAAGGCTTATTCATATCAGTGCTAACAATCTTCGCAAATTTTTGAACTGCGCTTGCATTGCGCCGACAAAACATTTGGCGTGCTGATTTTGAATATTGTTGATATTCAAATGTGATATTTATAATAAATAAGGAATAGAAAATATATTAACAGTAATTTTTTAATGCTAAAATAAGATTTTGAAGTGACAGATAAAAATTTAATTCGATTTTAATTAAAAAGACATTGTGAATACCGAGTTCAGAGAAAGAAATCATTTTTTTAGCACAAGGATTAATCTTGTCTCTGTCGATTTTCTAATTTTTATTGTTTTTATTTACAACAATTTGACCTAAAATAAAATCAATGAAGTTACTAAAAATAAATTGAATTTTGTTTTTTTTCTAAAGTCAAAAGATAAAAAGTTTTTTGTTGCTGGCGCGAAGCTAGCGCAGTTCAAAAAAGTTCCCAAAATTGGGAGCACTGATTCATATGCAAGAAAATTTTCGTCGTAAGTTATTGGTCGATAAAATAATTCTTTATACTCACATTTATAAATATTTATAAATATTAAGTCCACGATTAATTCAAAACAGGGTAAGTAATAATTTTTCACTTACAATGAATAAAATTGCATTACATTTCCAATTATTAATTGACCAATGATTTTAAATCATGTAAATTTACAGATCGTGTAGACCTAATCCAATTTTGCATTAAAAATTCTAAAATAAGTGAAGCTGAACAAGTAAAAAGAAAAATGAATAAATATTACACGTAATATCGTTTGTGTTTGCTTTACCGACATACCAGGTGTATACATATGAAACCGGTATTTTTTCAAGAAAAAAGCACATTTATTTCAAGAGAATGATAACAAATATTTTATTCAAAGTATGCGCCCTCGC
>NC_046660.1:3694477-3739381 GCF_010883055.1 Belonocnema kinseyi | reverse complement strand
TTGACAGATGACAATACGCCAATTAGCACAAATGGTAAGTTCCGACAGTGCCTACAAGTGTGCCTACTAGCCGCTAGATGGCAATACCGGTTTCATATGTATCCACCTGGTATTCTGTAACTCGCTAACATACCAACCCGACTTTGCAAGCGATTGGCTTGTGAATGGGCCTTGATGCTGCTCTTTTCAATTACGCTCTAAACGAACCCATTTGGGCCTCTACAGGTTTCTATAGGAGCTCAAGTTCCAAACGACACCAACTTTCATTTGAGCCGCAACATCAGTGAACCCCTAGTTTTTTCTGTGAGCGATCATTTGACTCTCGAGATCATAATGATTTTCCATTCGGATAAATTTGATCTCATTTTTTGGTTCATACGTCAGAATAAACAAAATGGCCGCCAATTATTGGCGCCGGTGTCATAACGACATAACCTAAAAATGGTATCTAAACACACGCCAGTGATAACTACACTTAACAGGTGATATTTTATAATATCAGATTCCTTTATTTTTTCAACTTTTCAAGTACCCTGCACGATCAGAAACCATAAAAAGCTTGAATATGAGCTAGAGTATTGCAAGAACGTCAGCCATCTGGGCTTAAATTCACACATGATCCAGAATCCGATTATTATGATTTCAAAATTCGATCATTCTCTTCGACCGATCAAAATGTTCTTGAATTCGGTATCATTTTTGTTGCATATCAAAATGATATTGATTTGGGTATCATTTTGAACATTTTTTTTACTGTGCAGTCAGCTCAGGCCTAAAATCATCTGAAGTTGTGTTTTCTGCAATATATTTGGTTTAGTACAAATCCTCAACTGAGTATTAGTCCGTGGGCTCACAACGTAAATGGCAACGTGATACGGATAAGGCCAATTTTCACCTGAGATGTTCGTCTGATGATGAGGAACGTAAAAATGGGTGCCTGGGAGGTGTGGGTGGATACGTTTACCGGTGGCGACCTGCCAAGGGTGCGCATTTTCCCTTCTTTTTTCTACTTTTTCTGTCACCTCCTTTATCTTTAGCAATTTAAAAGAAGTTGTGCTCAAAATTAGTGCACCAATAGAGTAAGTCTTGTGCAAAGAATTGGCGTCCGTCACTTTCAGTTAAAACAATAACTTATTCTGCTATAAATAATCATAATCAGTGTCACGTACTTAGCTTCTGATAATCGTAGAAAGTTCTAATAAAGGTGAATATGATTATAATAATTAAACAAGAAAATCGCTTTACTTTAAAACATCCATTGTTCATTATTGTTAAACTTTATATTTTGTCGTGGAAATACGTTCGATCATTATTACCCTGACGAATGTCAAGTTTCCCGGACCCAGCGTAGGGTCGTCTCATATTTTTCGATGGTCATTGGTGTAGGGCAAATTTTTCGTGATACATTTTTAATGCAGTTCTATACTCGGGAAAATCCAACCGCGCAGTGCACACGTTATCCTATACAGGCGGGGTATTCAAAATTATAAAATGCTTATTTACAAAAAATGTGTATTTATTGTTGATTCACTAGAAAATGTTACTATACTCTGCTGAACTCTTTGATTTTTTTTTTACGAAATATCGATTCTAATTTAAAGCGTACGTATAATTCGGAAACAGTTTCATTATTTTAAGCATATTAAAAATATAATATCTCGTGTAGGAATCCCATCAGGGATCCGGCCGGGTCCCAGCTGGATAGCCCCGCTTTAAGCCGGGCGCTGGTCGGGGAATCCGGTCGGGATTAACTTGTTTTGTCTTTTAAGGCTCATCGTAAGATTACGGTGAACTTTAAAAGTTAAATCAAGTGAACCAATTCTAGCAAGAAAATTGGAGTAGAATTTTATTCCCTGATGATAGAATCTCCTAGGAATTTGGAAGCCACGTGGTGATTTAATGTTAGGAAGGAAGAAAGTAAAGACTGTATACACAAGACTATATTTTAATTTAAAATAATAATTATTCACGCTCTAAGTGGGGGTTTCAAACTAATTACTGAAATAAGGTTGATTTTAACCACGAGTCTTGATTTTATTTGCGAACTTCGAAGAGCCGACGCGACGTGAATGCAAGGAGCATCCTCGTTCCAGGTGCGAAACTGAACATTACTGAGTGTCTATGCAGACGACTGACACAGCAGGCGCTATATATGGCGGTAAATTTGAAATTGTACAGGCTAAACATTGTCTGAATATAGAGAAGTTTAAAAAAATTGTATTATTTCTGTTGTTGCACATAGCAGAATCGATAACAGTTTAATTTAAAATGTTAAATTATTCGAAAAAATTTAATGTTTTTTTTTAAAAAGAATTTAAAAAAGCTCATTTTTGTTTCACTTTTGTTTCACATTATTTTGAAATTTAATAATATTTATCAAATTCGAAACATTGGTGCACATAATCAATTTTATGTCTGTAAATGGAGATAGGAATTTGCAACTTTGATAAACTACAAACTTTACGCTGACACACAAATCACTCATAAAACTATTTAAAAAATGATAAGTTTATTGCGTCAGTAAGTTTTTGTGATTAAGAATTTAAAATTTTCAAAAAGATTTTAAAAAAGTGTTATTAATTTTGAAATAATTATGCAAGAGTCAAAAGTAATTTCATTCCTAAAATAATTAAAAGATTATAAATGTACTGCGTCTATAATTTTTTTCGCTGATTATTTGTGTGTATTAATCTACATAAAATGAAATCATTTCGAATTTTTTTAACCGTGAAACATTTTTGTAAATAATAAAATATAAATATATTACAGCATAAAACAAAGTTATAAGCTTTAAAAAATGCTTAAAAATACAATTATTACATTTTCTTGATAATTTAAAAAAATGTTTTGCGTATATAAAGCAAAATATTTAAGGAAAAAGAATTCAATGACATTTTTAAAAAGTTTATTAAGAATGCATTTCATTTTATGAAAGCAAAATTAAAAAATTGACAATTAGAATTTTTTCAAATAAAAGAATTGAGAATGCAAGGAGGAAGCATATAAATAATTTCCATACGACCACCGTGAGACCCTATCACTTTTAAACTGCAAGTTCTTGCACCCAACGTTTCTTTACAGAATTCTTTTCATTCCGATTTCGAAGTATTTTATACTTAAAATAAAAATAAAATATCGAGAATTTTTTTAAATGGGTAATATTTAAACTAGCGATCAATTCTTTTTTACATATTTTAAATTACTTTTGTTTAAAATTGTTATTTTAAATTAAAAACTGAATTAAAAAGCACTATAAAAGAATTAAATAAATCGAAAACTGTGCGTTTTACAGAGGTTTTTAAAAATCAGAAAATATCTATTTGTCACTGAGGTTATTAAAGCGTTTTTCAACTCAAAATTTATTAATTTTTTAAAAGCTTTAGATCGTTTTTAAGCGGATTACATTTTTAAAGAAAATAGTATTGAGCCCTTTGTAAAATAAGTGAAGTTAAATTATTTTTTGCATAATTTAAATTGTTGTTTTAGGAAAGGAACTCCATATTATAGATAAATTAAAAAGTTTGTGGTTTATGTAAATTTTCGTATAGCAGAACATTATTTTTTGTCATTGATGTTATTAAAGAATTTTTGTACACGCAACTTTTTTTATTATTCATTACCTTTGGGTCGTTTTTAAGCGTTTTAAATATTTAGAAACAACAAGTGTTGTTCTTAAAAGAAACATCGAGTTCCACAACGTTCAGTTTGAAGATGGTTGAGGCTCACCATACGACATGGTATGAAACTGCCTTGAAATTCTTACTCGAGATTTTGTCACCGAGATCCAAGTGCTTCGATAACGAAGTCGGTAGAGCGCCCGGTTAGGACACTAGTTTTAGGTAGTTTAGGTAGGGTTCGAATCCTCGTGGATTGCGATTTTTGAGAAATTAAGGGCATGTGACACAGCTGTATTACCGACCTGTATTACCGACCTCACTTTTTCAGTTCACTGAATGTTTTTTTAAAACTAAGAACTTTTTTTTATAAATAAAATATCGAGCTGAAAGTTTGGAAAATGTATTAGATTACAATAAAGTACGTTTAGGTACTGCATTTTGGTAGGAACTTCACTGAAAATTATTTAATCTTTTTTTTTGAACGTTCCAACTTTTTTTATACATAAAATATCGGTCTCAAACTTTGAGAAATGCAAGAGCCGAAAGAAAACTACATTTAAGTACAAAGCTTAATAATAAAAGATATAAAAAAATATATTTTAACAATCAATTCCAACGGCATCAGCCGGTAACGTTGTACACGAAAATAAGAACCCTGGCGGCCACTAGACGAGGCTCTACAGGGTTCATATTTTCGTGTACAACGTTACCGGCTGATTTCGATGGAATTGATAGTTGAAATAGATTTTTTTACATCTTTTATTATTAAGATGTGTATTTAAACGTAGTTTTCTTTCGGCTCTTGCATTTCTCAAAGTTTGACACCGATATTTTATGTATAAAAAAAAGTTTGAACGTTCAAAAAATGTCGAGGTTCAGAAAAAAATGAAATAATTTTCAGTCAAGTTCCTACCAAAATGCAGTACCTAAACGTACTTTATTGTACTCTAATACATTTTCCAAAGTTTCAGATCGATATTTTATTTACAAAAAAAGTTCTTAGGTTCAAAAAAACATTCAGTGAACTGAAAAAGTGAGGTCGGTAATATAGGTATTTAGCTGTGTCACATGCCCTTAAGCGTGCAATTATATTTGTAAGTAACAGTGTGCGAGAATTGCGTGTTTTAAAAATTCAAAAAATGAAGATTATATAACAATAATTTCGAAAATAATTTCTTTTTCATTGAGAAATAGTGTTCAGTTGAGGCTCATTCTATTGATCCCATCCTTCACATTGTTATATTAAGAAAATATATTCTTGAAGTGTATCAGAAATGATTTCTTGGAGTTGAACTATGTTCTGCATTTGAATACATCTCTATATGAAGTAACACAATAAAGTTTTAGAATAATAAAATGCGATATTCTATCTACGAATACACTTTCTCAGATTAAGAAAATGTACGCTTGTTCCAAGCATGGATAGCAAGTATTTATTTATTTGGAACAAACTCATATTCTATCGTCCCCATTCGTACCTGAGATTGACTTGAATCAGGTAACATTCACTTGATAAAAGAACAATTTTTTTTTCAGTGTATATATGTGAGATAAAAGCTACTTATTTACATATTTGAACACTGATGATGCAATGGAATATTCCCCAGAGATAAGTGTTAAACAAATTATTCACTGAAAGATTAGTCAGTTTTGTCTCCACTTCTGCGAAAATGAGGATCGTCTACGCTGTTTTTTTCACTTTGGCGGTCATCCATAATCCCATTGGTGAATACAATAATATACTACGTATATTCGTTTAATTCTAATGTAAAAACTAGAGATTGATTTTCTTATTATATTATTATTTTGGTAACTTTTTAATCTAAAATAGCTTCGTGCTGCTACCTTTAAAGAGCAACCAAGGATTCTGGGATCCTACAGACGCTTTCATTTTAGTACCACTTGAAATAATTGTTCTTTAAATCTATTTGTAATACCTAAAACTATGTCTGAAATAGCACTTTGTTTTTACCGTGTATACCATAACAAATTATGACGTCTTAGATATACATGGCCATTCCATCATTGAAAAAAATTAAGTTAAAATTGTTTGATCTGTAATATTTTTCGCTGTTGAAGTTTAAATGATATTTAACGAAAGTTCATCCTTGGATGGGATTAAAGGCCGTCTTCTGTTAAGTCTTATCAGAAATGCGAAAACGGCAAAGTATGACTCAATTCGAGCTATAAATTACGCAACTAAAGTGAAAACAACTTTTCGTTACCTAATTATTATTTGAAAAATGATAAGAGTTATCACAGACGAATCAAAACGTATTTTTCACGAATGAAACTAAATAACTAGACAGAGAAATAACTGTCTATTATTTTTGAAAAAAAAAACGAAAGATAGAAATCAAGTTAGGTTTGAAGTTGTCTTTCAGGGTTCATCGTAAAGAATACGGTGAACTTTAAGTTCAAATCAAGTTTACTAATTCTGGCAAGGAAATTGGAGTAGAATTTCAACGACTCATAATGAAACCTCGTAGCAATTTTTTCACGTTGGAAGCCACGTGGTGATTTTAAGTTAGGATGGTACACAGAAAAAATGTATTCAGAAAAGTATAATTTAATTAAAAATAATAATTATCCGTTAACTAAGTGGGATTTGGAGCTGATTCCTTAAACAAGTTTGATTTTAACTAAGGATCTCGATTTTATTTGCAAACTTCGAGGAAATGACGCGACGTGAATGCAATGTGTACCCTCGCTCGAAGTGCGAAACTGAAAAGTAGTGAGTGTCTACGCAGTCGCCAGGCGTAGAAGGGGATATATTTGGCGGTAATTTTGTAAGTGTACAGCTTATTTCTGTTTCACTGCACTAATAAATCTTTAATTTATACTTTTCAAATGATAATTCATCTATCATCCATAATTAAGTCTTTGATAAGATCACAGTTCTTACAAAACTTGTTCTTTTGACCAAAAAATTATCCTGGCCAGTACCCTGTCGGCTCCCGACTATAAGATATAACCAGGGTTGGTTCTGCCACTAACCGACCGGCTCCCGATTTGGTGATTCGAGAAAAATGTAGTTCCTGTCCATGAAACCAGTGCTCGTAACGAGTGCCCTAAACTGTTCTACGCATACGTCGCGCTCGGTCTCTGATTTGTTGCCGTTCGCGCGCAATCTGAAATTAACTTATATAAATGTTTATTAGACCGCTATTAATAAATCTCGATAAAAATTAAAATTTATTAAGTGCATACTGTGTAAACAAAAAATATCCTTTGGTACTCACTTGTATTTTTCTTGCATATTTTTCATTATTCGAAAATTTTGTTATTTAAAGTTTATTAAAATATTAAAATGCATTGACAATCTTGTTTTTCAATAGAATTATATTAATTAATACAAAAATTTATATACTATATTTAGCAAAAACAACCATAATTACCGACAGAAAGAAATATCGACTGAGTGAAGACAATGTGTTTTGTCAAGTGTCATTTGTTTTTCCTAAGTGGATTAACTAAAGAGAATTATCGCAGGCAAAAAGGATTTGGATGTCCCATATTTGGATGCCCCATATTTGGAGAAAAAGATTTGCTTGATGCCGGTAGTGACGGTGATACAGGTGATATCGGTATGAAGGATCTTATGGGATTACAATTATTTTAAAGGATTTTTAGAAATTTTAAAGGATTTTAAGAGATTCTGAAGGATTTTTGAAAAGTTTCATTTTTAACGTATTTTAAGAGATTTTAAGGTTTTTCATGTACTTAAAGTAACTTTAATGTATTTTAAGTGACTTCATGTGTTGGAGAAATTCCTTTTTTAAATTTTAATTAATAAAACCGAGTCTTATGAAATAAAGTATATAAATGAATTACAATTAACTTTCTCAAAACACTAAACGATTTTCTAATGTTATTATTGTTTATTTTACAATGAAGAAAATGAATTAGTTCAAATCTGTAAATGTTGATAAAAGTGAAGTAAAAATAAAAATGTGGACATTTGGATGCCGGAAATTTGGAGAAAAAGATGAATACTCACAGAATACCCAGTGAGTAATAATCTTTCTAATAAGTATGTCATTAGAATCACTGGATTTTCCTGATGTCGATAGCGACGGTAATGCCGGTGATACCGGTAGCACAACTTCGCATTCACGTCAGGAAATACCGGCAAAACGTCAGCGGAGGCAAAAAGAAAGTAAAGGCAAATTTGTTTTTAAAATCCTGGATGGAAAATCCGGAATTTTCTGGCTGGCTACAGCCGCATTATAAGTCAAAATGTAAAGCCACTTGCATAATTTGCGGGATAAGTTTCACAGCAAAACTTTCCAATGTTAAAAGGCACGCAATTTCAAATATGCATCAGAAGAGTATTGCACTTGCTCAGGATTTTCTTCTCAATGCAAAAAGCGGAAATCACGAAAACGATGTTAAAACGGCCGAAATTAAACTCGCAGAACTTATCGCGTCGCAGAATGTTACTGTCGATTTTGTTGATGCAATTGTACCGGTTTTGAAAGATATCTTCAAGGATTCTCAAATAGCTCAGGATATTAAACTTTCTATTAAAAAATGTACTTAAATAATGACAAACGTGTTGGTACAACGCGAGGCTGAAAAAATCTTTGATAATTTGAAAAATGTTAAATTTTCAGTGTTAGTTGAAGAATCAACTGATCACAGTATAAAGAAAAACATGTGCGTGCTAGCGCGATATTTTTCACCTTCAGAAAATAAAGTTGTAACTGAACTTCTGTACTTAATTGAATTGATGGCATAGATTCCGTAGCAGAAAAACTTTATGACTGTTTTAAACCAAAATTAGAAGAAAGAGGTATAGCACTTCAAAACATTGTTAGTTTCGCTTGCGACAATGCATCTGTTATGGTTGGTTGCAATAATTCTTTTTACACGCGACTAAAGGCAGATGTGCCTAACTTGATTTTGATGAACTGCGTTTGTCATTCTTCGGCTCTTATTGCGAATAATAGTAGTGCTAATATTGCTGAAGAATGTGATTTTTTAATTACAAGCATCGCGACTTACATTAATTCAAGTCCAAAACGCATGGCTCAATTAAAGGATTTTCAATTAACTTGTATAAATAATCAGCTCAGCATAGTGTGAATACACATATTTCAGAGCAATATAACGTTATACATTATCATCACACAGATCATCATTGCCGATTTTAAAAGTGCTATTGGAGAGCTTTCTGAGGCCATGGGAATTTAGAATTTAAAAATTTATTATCTCTTATATACTAATAGGGTTATTTCGAGATTTTAGATAAAATAATTTTTCAATACATAGTTTTAATCTGAATCGAAAGGGCGTTATAATTTTCTTTCTTTCGTGTCGTTCAACAGAAAAAAATTATTGAAAATTGAAGGCGATAAAGCACTTATTCAAATTGGTGTCACGTGGGTGTCACATGACTCAGAGGTTCTCATAATTATCTATCAATTTGACGATCTGAAACTTATGATAAAGAGGTTAGACCACGGTCTGCTGTAAATTCTGACTATTTTGATTTGACAGCTTTATTTGTTAAGGATTATGTGACAAAAAAATGTATTCTGTTGTGATATTTGGTTTAAGAGTCAGTAGTATGTTGAAAGAAAACAGTAAGTGCAATTATTGACACATTTTAAAATTGTACATATTTATACATTGTTCAGTGAACATGACATTTAAGTATCTTTTCAATGAATTCTTTATACATACCATAAATATATATTTTTTCAGTAAATTTCAGATGCTTGAAGTTTAAATTCTGATTCTACACAATATATTTAACAATTCGTAACCTAAGGCGTTTCTTTTCTTTGTTTTTATATTGCTTACGATTGAGAAAGCACGTTCTGCACCTGCATTGGAATGTGGAAGGCTGAGAACATTCATTACTAATGTCCGCAGATTAGGAAATGCTAATTTTCCCTCAAAAGTGCCATTTATAACGGCTGACTAAAACTCGTTAAATTCAAGATTCAACAGTACTACTTTATGTTCATCTGAAAAGGCATACGGCAAAAAATCCAAATTCGGAATATAAACCATTACTGTCGAATTCGCCAAAGTGACGAGCTACTTCGAAAATCCTTGTGATATCAGGCCTCACTCTATCACCCAATGCAGCTGCAGGATTAAAAAATTCTAACTTCGATGGAGGAAATCAGAAGCGAACGAAGTTTAGATTTCAAAAAATTGTTCCCCAATCACCAAAAAAACTTTACATTACGTTCGAATAGTGTATGAATTATAACACTTTCGGTCTGAAATTGAGCATTGAAGATATTATAAAAGTTGAGCGCGTATTTCAGAAACAGAAAATAAACATTAATAGAGTTATCCTGCAAAAGTTCTAGAATCCTAACATTCATAGGCTTCTGCGTCTTCTTAGATTTCGCGACATCAGGATTTTCTTCGCTCTTTGCTAGCCCTGCTTGATTTTGATTACTAGCATTTACATTAATAGATGCTGTTTGTGCTTTGTCATCTGCATTAAAACCGTCTGACGTAAAAAATAATCTTAACGCGTTCCAGTACATAAAAATTCGTTTAATGCACTATTCAAAAGAGAGCCATCTCGTTGTGGCTAATTTTAAAATTCGAAGACAATTTTCGTTGCAAAATAATTGAAAATCCTTTAATTGAGCCATGCGTTTTGGACTTGAATTAATGTAAGTCGCGATGCTTGTAATTAAAAAATCACATTCTTCAGCAATATTAGCACTACTATTATTCGCAATAAGAGCCGAAGAATGACAAACGCAGTTCATCAAAATCAAGTTAGGCACATCTGCCTTTAGTCGCGTGTAAAAAGAATTATTGCAACAAGTATTTTTCCTCTGCACAAAAAAAACTGGGCATTCACTAAAGTTGCGGTTTAAACAAAAGATGGCATCACAGCAAAAACGAAAAATAAATTTTACATCGATTCCAGGTAAAAGATTCACCGCAACAAAAATTAACCTTGTTAGTTAAACTTTACATGAATCGGAGATAATTTCCGATTTTAAACTTTGCTTAGATAATCTTTCATCTTATAAGCGCTCCATTTTTATTCGAGATGTTGCGAGAATTACGAGGCCAGTGTTATCTATCGTCATTCAAACAATTTCTCTAACCTCGGTGAAACTTTCGCCGAAATATGAATAATTATTAACTGTTGCAGGTCTTACCTGCAAAAATTTTATGTTGTTTTTTTGTGTTGAATCAAATCTGGTGCCCAGATTTACAGTTCGAATTCATTCATACTTTACCGTTTTCCCATTGCTGCTAAGGAAGTTGTAGCAAACGGCAGCTTTTATTTTATCGTAGGATAAACTTTTGCCAAATAGCATGTAAACTTCAACAGCGGTTAATTTTACATGCAACCAAATTTAACTTTAGTTTTTTCTGTGTTCCGTAAGAACTTGAGCTCCAATAGATACCTGTAGAGAGCCAAATGGATGCGTTTAGAGCGTTCTTAAAAAGAACATGAAGTGCCATTCACAAACCACATGCTTGCAAAGTAGGGATGGTAAGTTAGGAATAGATTTACAGTTATCGACCGATGACTTGAGACGAAAAGTTTCTTACATATGACCTGTAGTGATTCGTGTCCGTGCTAAGCTTCGAGAATGTTCTCGAAGGGTCCTGATGACATCACGATTGCGCAATAGTCTGTAGCCAAATTGGTGTAAACAGGTTCAAGGTTATTGTGAGAAAAACAAGGATGATTGATTGCTTCCCGATAGATAAGACGTTCGTTAAATGCGCAAAAGAAGCAGTTGAACAGACGAAATTTGATATGAGGGTTATGCATGGCATCCTGTTTTGAATATTAATTTGATTTATTGCCTCCTGATAGATAATACTTTCAGCTAAAAGTTCCTGCCCTCATTTGTTTAATGCGCAAAAGATGCAGGTGGACAGATGAAATTTGATATTTGGGTTCTGCATCGCATCCTGTTTTGATTATTAATTTGATTTAAAAATTCCTGCCTTTATTTATTTGATGCGTATAAGCTTCTCGTATGTTCTCGGAGGGTCCATTTTTACATTCTCATCAAGAGAAGGTATTAGATTTATGTAAAATTTGACCCACCCCGTTTTTGTCAAATGTCAACGTTTTGAGACCCCCTGAATCTGAAAACGGGGGGTTTTTTTTACGAGTGTATCTGGCTGTGTGTCTGTGTGTGCGAATGTGTGTCTGTAGATTTTTAGTTTGTCAGCACGATAACTTTCGAAAGAATTGACAGATTGGATTGGCCTTTGGTATACTCTTTTAGTGTCCTAAAATAAAGGTCAAGTTCGTTAGCCAGCCATTTTGGCTGAAAATTCAAAACGTGAGTAAATAGCATTAGTTAAAGACATTGAAATATTAGACAATATATAAAAACAATTTATTATCAACAAATTATTTGTTAAAATTTGTTTTGAATGATTTTCCATGTATACACGTTTTTTTACATTCTCATCATTTATGATTGAGAAAATATTGGAGTTGTCAAAAATTTGAAATCACAGTTTTTCAACGGATCTCGACGTTTCGAGACCCCCTGAATTCGAAATTCAGGTTTTTACGATGATATCTGTCTGTCTGTCCGTTCGGCCACTTTTTTCTGAATTTGAAAATTCTATGTATGGATATTTATAGTATTAAAAAGAACAAACAATTTATCCTGATGACTTTTTTCGATAAAAAGAAAATTTTCAGAGATATAGCGTTTTCAAAATTTTTTAAATCAACTGAAAATCAAAACTTTAAGGCAAAAAACGCACTACATGAAAAAAGTTAAGTAAAGAAAAACATTTTTTTTAAGAGACCTACAAGACTATCATGACAAATTTTTGGATTTTCTTCAAAAATCAAAAATTAAATTTTGATTGCATAAGAAAATCATGAAAAATAAAAAATTCCATTTTGTAGACAAATTATGTAGGATATGAAAAAAGACGAATTAACCAAAATTGTTATCCCCAAAAAGATCTACAATTTCGTTAAGAATCACTTCTTGATGGACGCGTACCTTTTGTTTTATTCGTGAAAAATAACGTTGAAAAATAAAATAAAATAAAAAAAAATGTGTGGAAAAACGACGAAAGTTACAAGAAAAAAATCGAACAAAACCTGTTTACAAATGTCTGTCGGAAATCCAGCGCGCAGCATGAGTGTCACGATGAGAATGTGTACGTCAAAGCCTACAGAACTTTGAAAGACTTAATCTTTGACTATACTTAATTAAGTAGACAATTCAGAATATGAAGACGCATATACATACTGCCGTCTAAAAGAGATATTTTTGATAACGTTTTTTTTCAAGCATTCCAAATGCAAAGAATAAATATCCGAGCGCGAAGCGCGAGGTAACCCATTATCGAGTGCGAAGCGCGAGATTCAACCGTCGCGCACCCTAGGCGCTCTCAAACTTGCGAGCGAAAACAATTTAATTTACAAAGGCAGTAACCAGACATTTTTCGACAAAAATATTCGTTTTTTTCTGGGTACATTTTTTTCATGAGACAATTTCAGCAAAATTCATAATTTTTTAATCAATTTCATGAGTTTTTAAAACAAATTTAATATATAAATGCATTATTGGGACATCTGTCGACGGAAAAATTCTTTTTTGTTTCGATATCAGATTTGTAATTGGGAACTTCATAATAAGTTCGGCAGCCTTCATGATGATATGACAAATTTTATGATTTTTAAAAAGAAATTTAATAAACAAATTCATTGTTCGGGCATATGTGGACGGACAAATTCGTGTTTTTTTCGATTTCAGTCTTTTTAATTGGCAAGTTCATGATGAATTCAGCGAAATTCATAATTGGTTGATCAATTTTATATTTAAAAAAAAAAATAAATTTAATAATTATTCGAGCATCTATCGATAAAAAATTTATTTTTTCGATATCCTTATTGAAACTTTTGACAGAAAAAAACGATTTTTTTTCAACAAATGCCTGGTTAATGTATGTGTTCATCAAATTTGTTTAATGAAATAATAAAATTTATCAACTTTTTATGAATGTTGCTGTAATTCCCATCAAGTTCCATATGAAAAGACTGGCATTTAAAAAACTGGATTTTTCTTCCGACAAATGCCCGAATAATGCATTTGTTTATTACGTTTGTTTAAAAGATCATAAGTTTAATAAGTGAATTATGAATTTTGTGGAAAATATCAGAAAGTTCCGAATTTAAAAAAATGTACCTCGAAAAAAAACGAATTTTTCTGTCGAAAAATTACTGATTACTGCATTTGTTCATAAAATTTGTTTATAATATAAAAAATTATAATCTTGAGGAAATTGTTTAATATCATATAATTTCCATTTAAATGTCTTGCAATATAACTAGAAAAAACGTATGATTATGGAAAATCATAGAAAACATTTTTTCAGAAATAATTTGTTTATAAAAATTTTGTTGTTTAATGTATAATATTGGAATATCTTTAGCTGATATTAGTTTATGAAACTTAGGCGACTTTGACTTTTTTCCTGTTATTGACGAGCACTGTGAACGTCAAATAGATAAAATGGTCATTTTTTTGTCTTATTTGTTTATTTCTAAAAAATTAAAAACCTAATTGAAAAATCAGACTCAACAACTCTCTTAGAAATCTTAACAGCTTTTTTTCAAATTTTTTTGTTCAAATCGCTCAATATTTGTGGGCTGTACGTTATTTTGAACCAAAAATGTAATTTTTTACCCACTCTGGGTCGGGAATGTGAAAACGAGATCATAATATGAACTCACCCATCGAAGTTTTGTGGGTCACTGAGGTTGGGATTTAATTTTCAAGTTGAAAAAAGTAAGACTGATGTGTAGACCGTATATGCTACGTTTAAATCGTAAAAATAAAATTGGAAATGAGTAAATTCAGTTTTTGAAAACCCGGCAGAAGTTGCAGTAAAATGTTTAATAACAATTTTTTTTAAGGAATGTGCATTTTTAAAAATGAGATAATGAAAGTACGTCTGTTTTAATATCAGTGCATGTTATGAATTATAACAATATACTATACATTTATGGCAATGATATACAAGTTGAGATACAAATTCGAGTACGAAGCACGAGATACGTGATGAGAATTTATTCGTTAAAGCCAAAGGAGCTTTAACAAAAAAGAAGTTACTATCACGAAATTACTGTTGTCGACGTTTTGACCTTTACTTTAAAAAAATATTTGCACAAGTGTAAGAAATATACAAAGACCGAGCGCGGAGCGCGAGATAAATATATTCGTAAACAACTTCAAGATTATTTTCAATGACGCATTACATTTTGCGATGTTAAAAAAATTATATGCGACACATATCGAATATAATTTTAGAACCTTCCAGAAAAATGTTGCATCATATGAAGCATTATCAGACAATATTATGTAAAAGTCTAAGGAAATTGGTAGAGGGGGGTAAGTGTCTATAAAACGAGGCCAGCTCTACTCCTTTATCAGTTTATTGCCAGATGCCAGATTGTGAAGAACAAAAGCAACAAGAGCTAAAAAATCGCTTAAACATATTTTTAAATAACATTCGCGAACTAAAACAAGTGATACAAGTGCGAAGTGATTTACAAACTTTAACGAAAAAATTAAAAACTGTGAATATTGAAGATACCAAGCTGTAAAAAAGAAGAAATGGATTTCTCAAAACTAAACAAAACCGCTCGTAGTGAAGACTTTCTTCCAAGAAAAAAGCTGACAGACCTTGAAGCTGACAAATGATACGAAATAACAGATATTAAGGAAGCTAAAACTGAATATGGAATGCGAACGCTAGTGTTAATCGGAAACAAATTCTTCGTTTTTTTACCTCAAAGAGTGGAAAATTTTTTTGAAGAGGATAAGAACCTGTTCGCGCAAAT
Source organism: Belonocnema kinseyi (assembly GCF_010883055.1). NCBI lineage: Eukaryota > Metazoa > Arthropoda > Insecta > Hymenoptera > Cynipidae > Belonocnema > Belonocnema kinseyi. The sequence continues at coordinate 3,723,937 of NC_046660.1, read as the reverse complement.
GAAGAAGGCTTGTGAAGATGAAGACCTTGAAATGGTTTGTTTGGGAGGACGCGTCAATTCAATTGAATTTATTGAGAAGAAAAATTTATAAAGTGCGCAAGTTTCAAAAACTATCGCTCAGTCTGTGAAAACCTTCAGTGAGATCAACATCATCATGCCTTATACACCACGAAATCAAATGCTACATGCGACCACATACAACCTGAATTCATCATTCACAAAGTAAATTGTTATCGGTGCTGACTTCAAAAAAGACGGAAATCTCCCCCATCAGTGAAACTGCAAGCCAGTGATCCTCGTTTAAGTGTAACCCTGAATCCTGAAGAGTGGAAATTATTCAAATGTTACTTCAACCTCATTTCACTGTTTTTTGAGTGCCAAGAGAAGCAGCAACGCATCGGCTGCTGAAATTTCTATATGTATATGACTGTATCGTTTGGCGATTATTTAGTGGTTTTGGAACAATATCAAGAAACTCAAAAATACTAACCGTTTGTGCTGCAAGAAAGAACGTTTTCTGTTCTCCTGGAAGTCAGCCTTTGTGTCGACCGTTATTTTCTGGATCTAAGTGTTATGCCATTTCAACGTACAAAAAATGTCATTATTCAAACCATCGCTAAAAATCTCTGGCGTAAAGTGAAATCACCATCTGTGAAAAGTATATACGAAAAAACTGTACAAGTTTAAAGAGTAAGGCAATGAAAAAACTACTATTTGCTAATCTTATGTGGTTTGAAATTCTATTTCTTGAAATGATTACTTTTTATAATCCGAATGTATGTGAAGAAGTGATTGCGAAATTGCAAGAACTCATATGTGTGAATGGTCCCTTTATACATTAAAATTTAATGTATTTTGTTGGTAAGAAAAATCTGAATAAATGTAATTTAAACCAAATTCGTCTTTTTCATTTACTAGATTGAGGATAGATAGATAAGTAAGTAAAAAGATTTATATGTTTTGAAAATAATCAACTTTATTTAAAAAAACTTGAATTTAATTCAAAAGATACTTATAAACTAGTCTTATCTATCCAACTATTGTGTGAGTCGTCGAATTCTCACCATTTTACAAATAGCTTTTTTCCTCGTTTACAGTACTTTTTTCAAGAGATAAATGTCTGGATGTCTAACTTTGTCTAGTTCTTGTTCATAAAAACTACCTGAAATAGCTTTACCTTGATGATCTTTAAGCATATACGTCACTGGTTCAGTATTCTTCACATGACTTATAGTAAATATGTCAGTTGTCCGATTCGGTGTGTAGCCTTTCTCAAAAACATGTTTAAACTTACTTATACGTACTTTATCTCCAACTTCAAGTTTCGCTTTTTCAACTGCTTGTTTTACACTGTAATTTTTGTATGCATTAAAAAACAATTTTTTCTTACTTTGTTTAGTAACATCTTTTGGTTTTATTCGAATAGTCTGATGTCTAGTATCATTGTAAGATAAAACTAGATCTTTCAAAATATCTATCCACTTGTAATTCCCCTGTAAACTAAATTCCATCCACATTTTATTCTTTAAAGTACGATTAAATCGCTCGCAAATGGATGCGTTTAAATTACTAAATGTCGAGCACAATTTCATCTTGTATCGCTTCATAAGATTTTCAAATTGTGAATTGTAAAATTCTTTTCCTCTATCAACATGTAAATTTTTTGGCATGCGTCCCTCCTCAAGCCAAGATTCCATGGCTGCAGCTACATCTTCACCCTTCTTGGATTTAACGGGGACAACCCAGGTAAATTTTGAAAATATGTCAATTAAAGTTAAGATGTACTTGTATCCTTTGCTTACTCTCTCGTATTGTTGCATTTCAACAAAATCAGCTTGCCAGATCTCATCAATGCAACGAATATCGAAAAGTCGACGTTGGTATTTTCGTCTAGCTGGTTTGTACAGCTCCTTCACCAAGTGCAACTTCTCAGCGACTATTTTTGAGTGCATTCAGCCTAGTGTCATGCTGTATCATATGTTGCATCATATTCAGATTCTCAGCATCATACAGTTCTTGAGCTTCAGTCACTTTACATAGCCTCTTATTATTCATATTATAATTTACTTCAGATGTGATTTTGAAGTCAATTCCAGGAGGACCGCGACTTGTACTCTGTGCTCGCTTGGAATGACGTCCGAATACATCGATGCTCATCTTGAAAATGATGAAAATCTTGATCAACATCCATTAACATATAATTTCAGCTTCTCGTAATTCTCCAATAACACAGGCCCACGAAAAAAAGTTGTCTGCACGAGACAAATGACTAGGCTACCCTTATGGATTTTGGACCGCTGAATTCGAATGTGGCTTTAGAATTTGTCCTACACATCCCAGTTTCCCCGTAGATGCATAAAGTAGGGAAAAGCCTAGAGATTTTCTAGTCACACAGGCGATACAAAAATTTTTCAGCACGAGAGAAGTGAATAGGTTACGCCTGGATATTATTTGGATAATGCCAGTATACGAAAGAATAAACGTACTGGTGTCATATTCTTATGTGTTGGGACTCGTAAAGACCAAATTCATCTACAACAGTTCCCTAGCGTGCTTATAGTTTCCCAGAGCTAAGATAAATCTAAGGGAATTCAAGGTCTTACGCATGCTGTACTGGCTTATAAAGCAAAGAATAAGAAAAATGCTATTTCCTCTGCAGTTTTGCGCTTTCAATCTAAATTTGATCACTAAATTTTTCGAGCTATTACCATTTTCTCGCTAGATGCAAAAAGTAGGGAACAGCCTAGAGATTTTCTGTTCACACAGGCCATAAGAAAATTTGCCTACAAGAAACAAGTGACTAGGCTAACCTTATGGATTTTGAGCCGCTGAATCCAATTCGAGCCTCAGAATTTCTCGTATAAGTCTCAGTTTTTCCCTAGATGCAAAAAATAGGCAAAAACCTGGGGATATTCTGGACGTTATTTTGATAATACTAGTATACGTGAAAATAGACACATGGATGTTATATTTTCCAGTGTCGTGACTTATAGAGACTTAATTTGTACACAGAAATTCTCTAGTGTGCCTTCTGTTTCCCCTAGCTTAGGTTATTCTATGGAAATTGAAGATCTTTTTTATATATTATAGATTTATACGGGGGACAAAAAACCATTTCCTTTGTAGATTTGCGTGCTAAATCTAAATTTGAACCTAAATTTTTCGCGCTTGTTCCATTTTCTATTTAGATGCAAAATGTAAATAAAAGCCTAGGCAATTTCTGGTCAAACAGGCCCAACAAAAATAAGTTGCACGGGACATGTGACTGATTTCGCATGAAAAACTGTAAAGGATATTAGTTTTTTCCCCGTGTAAATCTATATAATCTGAGAAGGCCTTTAATTTCCCTAGAATTACTCAAGCTAGGGGAAATAGAAGGCACACTAAAGAATTTCTGTGTACAAATTAAGTCTCTGAAAGTCATTGCACTTAAAAATATAATATCAATGTGTCTTTTTTCGCGCATACTGGTATTATCAAAATAACGTACAAATTATCCGTAGGGTTTTACAAATTTTCTGCATCTAGAGGGAACCTGAGACTAGCAAGATAAATTCGGAGGCCAAATTTGGATTTAGCGGCTCAAAAACTAGAAGGGTAGTCTAGGCACTTGTCTCGTACAGAAAAATTGTTTGTATGACCTGTGTTACCAGAAAATCCCGAAGCTTTTCCCTACTTTTTGCATCTAGGGAAGAACTAAGACTTGTAGGACAACTTTTGAAGCCATATTTGAATTCAGCGGCTCAAAATACATAAGATTAGACTGATCACTTGTTTTGTGCAGAAAAATTTTTTGTATGGTTTGCGTGTCTAGAAAATCCCTAAGCTTTTCTCTACTTTTTGCATCTGGGGGAAAACTGAGACGTGCAGGACAAATTCTGAGACCGTATTGACCGATATTGATTTTTGGTCTTTACTTCGTCTATTTGAATTTTTTGGTGGAGATGGGAGAATTAATTCCATTATAAAGTTTTTATATTTAAAGGTATTACTATGACGAATTTCTCCATCCGACTTATAATGTTTTTTATATGCGCTTGTTGCAATAACAATTTGTCTATAATTTTCAAGATCATTGGGATTTATAGAGGATTCTTGTGGTACTTTTTAAAATAAAAGTTCAAGCAAGCATTTACTTTTGGGAAAATTCAAATTACCCACATGCATATAGTTCTGAATGAAACATATCTGAGAATCTCCAATCATCAATCTATCTTTCGTTAATTTTCTTACTCCATACACATTATCGAGTTCTCTAATTCGCTCGCCTAATAATATGAGATACTTGTTTGCATTATCATCAATCCATGAAGATGTAGGTGTTTCTGAGTAGTTCTTTAGCTTTATTCTTTGCTTCTTCTTTCCTTCTAATTGGTTGAACTTTTTCCATATTCTTGAAACCGCCAACAATTTTCTTGAGCGGATTAACAATGGGTTTAAAAGTATCACTTAATGTGCGCTCAACTGTTTCTTTGCCTAACTTTATTAACCTATGTTTTCCTCGAATTGATACATTAGCTCCAGCAATTTGTTTGCAAAATATTCTTTTGCTTTTGAAAATTCTCCTGACACGAAGACATGTTGATGCATCAGCGTCTAAGGTGTGACTGTTTTTATATTGATCATTACACATGTGAATATTACTTCGTCAGATTTATGAAACAATCAAAACCTTTGCTATATCTGTCCTGGTTAAGATTGCTATCCTTGTCAATTACAACGAATCTATACTTGTCATCAATCCAGCATGTTAAACACACACTTTGAAATTGTCAATAAGTCATAACAGTATTTACATGATCATCATAAACATGCTTTATATTCATTTTATTCTGCTTGAATAACTCAAGTAAATTAACAATGTCGCGTACAAGATGTTTGGGAATATGAGCATATATGACTCAAGTAAAAACGGTCGACATCCTTGTTACTATCCATATAAAAGAATGCTCTGATATTATCTTGTTTCTCACAAGCCGCATCATCAAATAGAATTACTGAGTTGGATTTCGCTTTACTTGGCATTATAACCTCTTCATGCTCATTGAAAGGATAGTACTCAAAGGCAACAACTGATTGAAGGACTTTTTAAAAAAATTTATACTTTGGTTGCTTTAGAGACTTTGAGTAGATGTAAATATTTTCAAATCTCAAGCCACTTGGATGTATCAGTAGAGCCAGCAAAGCATCTGTCTTTTCACAGTTGGAAGATCCACAAAATATAGTTTGTACGCTGTTCGGTAGCAAACTTCCATGTCGGTTTTCTCTATTCTCGTTTTAAACAAGCAAATTAAAATTCTGAATAGGTAGTTTCACAGGTTGTGCTTCAAACTTCATCTTGACAAAGACTGGATGAAAAAACTATAAATATCCTGATCATATAGGTTGACCCTTCAGTCTGAAATAGATATAATCGTTCACAGAGGCAAAACAATCAGTCGTAAACGAACCGTGAAGCAGGCAAGACGTGGGAGAGGTTTGCTCAAAATAATCATCAACAGTTTGCCGTTTGAATTACATTTGCCTGGTTACCAGTACTGTGGACCAGGTACGAAACTAGCCAAATGATTAGCATGACGTGATCCCGGAATCAATCCACTGGACTAGCTGAAAAAGCTTAGAAACGTGTTTGCTTTGGACGCCGGCATAGGAGAAAAGGCAGCCGTTCGGGGAGTAGCAAACATAATGAAGGCGAAATCAAAATTTGGGATGGGTCTCAGCAAGAACAGAAGACCTGTCACTACATTGGGAAAAATTGTCGCTGCAGCTAAAAAGTCCATGATTTCAAGAAATGATGCGCGAACTGTCATTAAATCTGCACTCAGATGCGCACGCGCAGTTGTGATGATGGCTGGTGGACGAAAAAATGTGAATAAACCTCGTATTCTACCTGTACCGGCCAAAGTAGGAGGCTTTCCACCCTTCCTCACACCCGTTTTTGCAGGACTCAGTACTGCTGGAGCACTAGCTGATGGAGCTACTGGAACAGCTGAATCTGTGAACGAATCAAATTCGGCAAAACAACAACTTTCAGAGAGTAAACGACATAATTAAACGATCGAAGCCATTGCTTTAGGAAAAAGTCTATACTTGAAGATATATAGACAAGGATTAGGGCTTCATCTGAAACCATATGAACATGGAGTAGGCCTCAAATGCAAGTCAGTAAACTCCAAGTGAAGCTACTTCATCGAGCCTTGACTGATTCAAATTTACTGAAATTTGCAAAATGATTGAAGATTCCACATTGTCAACGTATTTTTATGCGAAATAGATTACCAAAGGATAGACCACGTAAATATGAATGTGCTATTGTTAATCTTGATAATGAAAAAGGACAAGGAACATATTGGTGTGCCTATAAAAAGACTGACAGGAAAATAATTTATTTTGATAGCTCCGGTAAACTTCGGCCAACTTCGGATTTCTTCAAGTTTTTCGGTGTTGGTAGCATAAAGTATAATCACGAGAGATATCAAAATTACGATACATTCGTGTGTGGACACTCATGTTTGCAATTTCTATGAAATCAAATAAAATTTAATAGTACGTTTAATCTATATAAGTGCTGAAATTTTCAATATAAAGTCAGTTGAACGCTAGCTGTCATCATGGATGATTTATCTATGCTAAGATTATCAGGAACTTCTTCAATCCTGGAAACGTACTATTTTCCTCCAATTGAGTTATCTCCTTATAAAAATTACCCACTTGGACTCATTGAATTTCTAATCTGTAATTCGATACCCATTGTAGAAATTGTTCAAAATAAATTTTATTTGAGCGACGTAATAATTGAAATACCTACAGGAAATTATGAAATAAGTGACATAAAGCGCTATTTGCAGAATGCTTTGGCTTATGAATCTGATCAAACGGTATCAATCATAAAAGTGAATTCATTGACAATTGACTATAGCGACAAAGAGCAGTCAAAGGTTCAACACCGCAAAGCGCCCTCTTCCTAAAAAGTCCAAGGCTAAAGCTCAGAAAAAGAAGAAGATAATAAAGAGATTTGAGATTTTTTGCACCTGCCTTTGTAATTTTGTCTATCAACGATTATTTGTCATGGAAGGGGACATTTTAAATATCCAAACACAACACATCTTTGATGATTAGTGCATGGAAGAATCGTAAAAACTAAAGGAGAAAAACTGGCAACCACATCTTTAGTTTCTAATGCCATCTGTCACTTGTTTGAAGAACTAAGATATGAAATCAATGCAATAGAAATTGATAGAAATAAAATTGTTGGTCTGACTAGTCTCATGAAAAATTATGTATTTCTAAATCCAGGACAATCACGTAACAATCAATTACTAAGAACCGTCACTAGCTACTTTGATGTAGTAATACCTCTTAGCAAGATATTCGGTTTTGCTAAAGATTATCACAAATTCATTGACAATGCTAAACATGAACTCATTTTGATAAGATCCATCTATTGCAATAAGTTTTCGAACTTGGGATATATTCTATCTCTGACTCCTCCGCTTATGTTTCACCTTGCTAGTTTTCTTCTCATATATTCCATGGGTTCATAAACTCTATATTTATGTCCCCATGGAAAAGTATCTGCAGTACTGGGGAGCAGCATTCGTTTGGCATCATGCCAGGTGAGAGCAATCTCATCTTGGATGATGGTATGAACTTCGTGCTTTCGGCTTCGGATTAGGTGTTGGATTTTAATCAGATTCTGATAAGAAATGAGAGTCTGCTCATAATCATCGAATGTTATGATTTTCAGTGTTGATCCTTTTACACCGTTGGCTCTCTTTTTTTATCTTCTTCACCCAAAACTCTATACGCATATAATTTTGATTTTAGGCCCACAGATTCAGTCATTATTGTTCCGTTGCATTCGTGTTTCATTAATCCCAAAACTTTTTACTTTTTAAAGGAATTTCGTGAACATTGTCAGGTGGATAATGTGATGTGTCGAATTTATGATTGTCTTGTTTAATATACTCTTAAAAGTTGGGAGCAGTAAAATGATGGATGAGACTGTCTGTATCTTTATATAGCAATTTTGCAGAATTTCCAAAATTTGGTATAATATAGTAGTAATGATACTCGTACGTGATAATTGTTGAGATATCAAGGACTGTGAAGCCAATGTACACAGGTTTATTTAAAACAATGTTTTTTTTGTTCATTTCTATAATGACCATATTTTCATCAAATATGGTACAGCTATGAAAGTTTGGCTTAGCAAATAGAATTCTCGCACCATATCTCCCCTCCTATTTTGTCACAAGCCTTACATTTTTAGATAGTTTCATGCCTAATTCCAAGTAAATTTACAGGTTTCGGTAAAGTAGTACATAGTTTTTCTTTGGTAGCAAATTGGTTCCTAATTTTGAAATCTGACATTTTGAACCAGGAGGTACAAAGTATTCTGGCATAATGGAAGGTCCTTGTGCAAATCGCGAAGCTCTTAAGGATACTCTAGATTCACTTCAAGAATTTAACCGTCAGGTGAATCATCAGGCACATTTGAAAAGTTTGGATCGTTTTCGAAATTTTCAAAGCATTCAAAATCTTGATATGGTAAACACTCACTTATAGCTTTACCATACTGATTGTTAATATTTAAATAAAAAATGTATGATTCCGTATCGCATGGATTAAAATATTCTCCCAGAAATCTATTATTGGTTTTTGCAAAACGGTTTGAGCATTGTGAAACGCCACCTCTGATTGCTTTCTGAATTAGGAGTAGCACTTCCACATCAGTCAGTAAGTGTAGTTCAATTCTAGTGTACTTCAGCAATGCATCAAAAGAAAGTGCCGGTGCTGTGTAATAATGCAATGGATCTAATTTATATGTTGCAAAACAAGTTTTTATAAAATTTTCGAAAATGTCAGCCGAAAGTAAAACATCAGTTTTGAGGTACAAATCGGAATACTACCCTAAATTGTACAAATGAAACGTTTCCCACACTTTATACGCGTCTTGATAATCTTCGTCACAAATGTGACAATCGTTTAGTTTTGAATAAAATTCCTCTTTTGGAGGTAAACTATCTTCCTTTAATTTCTTCTAAATATTATTGTAGACGTATGGGAAGACACCTTTTCTTGGTAATGGATTTTCTCAAAAAGAATTTACTTTTACTGCTAAATCTTTTAATTCTTTTACAAACTATTCAATGCACTCCATTGCACAGTATAGTTTCGGTTCTCAGGTCGAATTATTAAAACTGCATTTTGTATTATACGTAACACTAGTTGGGATGTGCTTCTGATACGCCATTTAATCTGTTTGTAAATTTGTAACTGGTTCCAGTCAATATTCAATGTCTGCATATACTGCAAATGGTACATTTTCTTAGAGTCAGTAATTTTTAAACTTTAATATGTTCCTACCCTCCTCCTCTGTTGGAAGCATTACTCTACAATGATTCAGATTTTCGCAAACAGCTTTATGATTAATCAGAGATTTTTCAAGTTGAAAATGGCACAAGCACCTGCCACAAAAGAATATATAACGTTTACCTTTCGAAACTTGTGAACTGACTAATCGAGAGAGATTTCTAATCTATGTGAAATGATACACTGGATTACTCTCAGGGTCATTATTATCATAATAAAAATCAATATTTTCAATCAACAGCAAGTGAATTGTAGGACATTTCGATATTTCATGACTTATATACGGGGGGACAATCTCATCCTTTTTCCTATTTTCCGCATGTTCTATGCCATACAAATTTATACGCAATTGATTCATTTTTTCAAAGTTTTTCATATCTTGAATCATATCTTTTAATCTTCAACCAGACTGTTTTTACTGGAAATCCTCTACTTTAGTTAAAAGTTGCTCTATAACCTTATTTGCAAACCACTCATTTATTTCAGTTGCTTCTAAAATAAGTTCATCTTAATATTAAAATTTTTTATTGATTTTGCTGCAAGAATAACATTTAATTTTAATTATAATTATTGTTTTTGCATCCATGAAAAATCACCTAAATCTTTATGCGTCAAATTTATAACCAAACTTGCTCTCCCCGACTTTTAAAAGCAGACTCCATATCTTGCCGTCTGATTCTGTCTCCTTTGCTATCCAAATCCTCATTCACGCCAGTTCCAGTCTTCTAAAGTTTCTTGAATATGCGGTTTTTGGATGTCAGTAGACCAATTTATGACAGCAGTTTATTTTTTCCCCTAGAGAGAGAGATGCTTCTTTCCATGCCGCAGAATTTGGTTCAACCTCCGAATATCTTGCGTGCACTGATGTGTCCAGTAGGCGATTTCGGAGGTTGTTGCATTTTCATGCAACACTTCATAGGCATCTTCATAAATTTGAATAAGCTTTCTGCAGTCCAGTGAGTCCATTTTGATTAATCACTCGATGGCTAACAGAAAACTGAAAACAAATTTTCGCTATGAAGTGACTTTTATACTTCAACAATTTCACAAATAATATTTTCAATAGATTGCACTGAGTTTAAATTTTTTAAATGTAATTTAATTTGATTTTAAATTTAAATAGTTTAATATTTTTAATATAGTTTAAATTTAAAAAACCATAAGAAGGAGTACTAACCGATTTTTAAGAGACACCAGGTTTCCAATCTTCACTGCACAGGTGGAATATGTTGACGCTCGTAAGAAATGTTTTAAAAGAATGTTTGAAAAATTTTTTATAATAAATTTCATGAAACGTAAAAACTGTTCAAAATCTCTGTATTAATTTTCAATTCACTTTACTTTTTTAGGCTTGTGTGTATTGAACAAATGCTTGGTGACAACTGAGGGAAATACCTGAAAGGCGCCCTATTATAGATGGGCATTTGCTATCCTTGTCTAGTAACATATCTCACTCTTTGTCTAATTTTTCTAGAATCTTATACATTATAACTGACACTCGCGGATACAATTTTTTAACATTGCAAAATGAAGTGCATCATTGAAAATAACCTTGAAGATGTTTACGGAAAAAGTTGCGTAGTAAAATTTGCTATCATTCATTCTAGAAAATTCAGCATAATAGAAAAAATTTTAACGCTGAATTAAATCATCCTCGACTATCTATAACCGCAGATTATCGATTATCTATAGTCGCAGGCATGCGACCTCAGCTCGAATATCGATGTATGACATAAAGAAAGATAAGCGCCGGGTAGGGTACTCTTGCTATTTGTTTATTAAACGTCCATAAAAGGTTCGAAATTTAATTCATACTGTCTATAATCTCTCTCTCGAGTCTTGAAATCGTTATATTATCTTTTTATATACCGGGATGTTAGTTGAAGTTTGCCGGTATTACTCATATATGTATGTCGCAAGAGATATGTATACATTTTTATGATTTGGCATCTATGTCATATTTTTCTATGGCCAGTAACCTTCAGAAATACACAATTTTATTCAGCCAAAATAATAGCATCATAGTTGTTTACCTCAGTGAACATGTCCAGTTTCGTTCAAAGTAAATCGCATTTGCGGCATTCGTTTTTCTTATTTCATCAAAATAAAAAAGCAGTTGAAGTTCATCGATTGCTGGTAGAAACTTATGGTGAACATGCTTTAGTGATTAAAACATGTAAGACATGGTTTCGTCAATTTAAAAGTAGAGATTTCGATTCAACAGACGATGAACATCCTGGTGCAACGAAAAAGTTCGAAGACGAGGAATTGCAGGCATTATTGAATGAAGACCTAACCCAATCGCAACAATAATTAGCACAAATACTAAATGTGACCCTAGGAGCAATTTACCAACGTTTGAAAGCCATGAGAAAAATCCAAAAGTATGGAAAATGGGTATCACACCAACTAAACGATAGACAAATGGAAAATCGAAAAACCATTTGTGAAATGCTGCTTGAACGGTTCGAAAGGAAATCTTTTCCGCATCGAATTCTCAAAGGAGACGAAAAATAGATTTATTTTGAGAACCCGAAGCGGAAAAAATCATGGCTTTCACCAAGTTGAGGTCGGCCCATCGACTCCAAGGCCAAATCGCTTTGGCCGTATGACAATACTCTGTGCTTGGTGGGACCAGTGTGGTGTGGTGTACTTCAAGTTATTAAAACCTGGTGAGGCGTTGAATACGGATCGCTACCGACGAACAAATTATCAATTTGAATCATGCGTTGATCGAAAAACGGCATTGAATTCCAAAAAACGGAAACATTGAATAAGGAAATATTATCGCACCCGCCGACCTCTCCAGACCTCGTCCCGTCCGACTATCACCTTTTCGCATCGATGGGACCATCACTCGTAGAGCAGCGCTTCGCCAATTTTTAAGAAGTCGAAAAATGACTCGTCGAATGGTTTGCCTCGAAAGAGAAAAAGTTTTTTCGGCATGGTATGCATGATTTGCCTGAAAGATTAGCAAAATTTGTAGAATCCAATGTTCAATAATTAGAATAAAATTTTTTTGAGATTCCCTTGAAGATTAAGTGTTTTCTTTATCGAAAAAATCGGTCAATTTCAACTAACGCCCCTGGTATACCTCGTCCAGATGTTAACGGATCTAGCAGATGGTAAAAGAATGAATACGAAAGGGAACGATTGCGAGCTGTAAAAGAAGTGATCTCTTCACAGAGCGATATCATAGGATAATGAAATGTGTGCAGCCACAGTCTGCCGATGTATGAATGCTTCTGCGAGTTTGAACTCGTGTAGCTGTTATCTCTAGTTCTCGCTCGCTCGCTCGCTACTTGATACCAGAATAAGGCAACAAGGATTTCAGAACATTTGACTCACCATAAGGAATGATTTTAGATACCTTTCCACCTTCGATTAACTTTAAATATATGTTTTTTTTTTAATTCTAATTTTTTCTCGAAGATTCTACACTGCAGCAGAATGTTTCCCACACGCAGAAATGTTTAGTTAAAGCATGATACATCAGGTATTTTTAAATCAAATTAATAATCAAAACAGGATGCGATGCAGAACCCAAATATCAAATTTCATCTGTCCACCTGCATCTTTTGCGCATTAAACAAATGAGGACAGGAACTTTTAGCTGAAAGTATTATCTATCAGGAGGCAATAAATCAAATTAATATTCAAAACAGGATGCCATGCATAACCTTCATATCAAATTTCGTCTGTTCAACTGCTTCTTTTGCGCATTTAACGAACGTCTTATCTATCAGGAAGCAATAAATTATCCTTGTTTTTCTCACAATAACCTTGAACCTGTTTACACAATCGTGATGTGGGCAAAGCAAAAAGGAGGCTCTTTGGAAATAGGCTCAATTACAATTAAAATCATTTAGAACCCCAAGTATGGTATCATTTGGAGTTTATTTAATGTTTTGGGTTCCTTTTCAGAAAGTGGGGTTCATTTTTGTTGCAGCCCCTTTGGAACCCAAAATGGGTTCCAATGGAAACTTCAGTTTTTTCTGTATATAGTTTTAGATGATTTGAAGAACTGTCCATTTTTCGCGATGTTTGTTGTGACACACATAGTTTGAAAGGAATTGTTTGATTAAATTTATACATTTTTCTGAGATGAACAATTGTGTGCGTTATATTTTATCCTAAATTATATAGTTTCGTCGGAAACTAGACTTTGTTATTTTATCAAACGCCTTTCGATTGCTAAACTGAAACCAAAGGTCAAAAATGTCTGAACATAAATGTCTGAACATAACAAAAAACTTAGAATTATATTTTTATCTGCGAAGGTCTATCCTGTCACTCATAACGTCGTTAGCTCACTTGTATGTAAGATACGGGTACTTATGTATATATTTGAACTCTAATACTGCGATGGAATATTTTTCAAAGACACTTGTTAACTAAATTATTCACTGAGGATTAGTCAGTTTTTTCTCTACTTCTGCGAAGATGAGGATGGTCTATACTTTTGTTTTCCCTTTGGTGGCAATCCTTAACGCCATTGGTCAATATAATAATAAAATATACTTATATATAATTCTTATTACAGTATATATAATACATGCATTATTACGACTATTTCTCAGAATGGAATAGCCGTTCATATACTTAAACTTTAAAAACTAGAAATTTATTTTTGTATGCTATCATTTTCTTGTGCTCTTTTTTGAAAATATAGCTTTATGCTGTTACCCTGAAAGAACAACAAACTATTCTGGAATCCTACAGATGGTTTCATTTTAGTACCACTTGAGAAAGATTTAAAAAATTTAATTTCAATACCTAAAACTATCCCAGAAATAGTACAGTCTATGTGGTGTGTACTCGCCACTGTGTTTAAGCATTTCAGCGTTAATACTGTCTATACCGACAGTCTCCCATCTGCATCGTACAGCATCTTACATTTACTGATTCTCACGTCGACAAAATGGGATTTTGTTTTTAAATACAGTTGCTTGCGATCATAATAATTCTTAACCAAAACAGTGACTAAAATGAAATAGATTAATACTGTGTCTCATGTTGCTTTCGATTTAAATGAAGTTAACCGAATTCATTGCAGCTTATAACAACTCTAGGTAAATTTTGATGAATTAAAAACAAATATCAAAGAAAAAAAAATAAGAAAAGTTAAATTCAAACACAGTCAGCCCTAACAATTTTTCGCCTGGAAGTTTTGACGCTCCACTCTTCTTTACAGAATTTTGAAACAAGTGAAATTCAATTATTCATTTGGCATATTGAAACTTATTTTTTATAAAGTGTCATTTAGCAGTAAAAACTGAGTAAAAACATACTTGCCAAAAACTCGGATATATTAAAAACCGATCGTTTTATGGAGGTTTTTGTAATAAAGAAACTCTTTTATTTCCATTAAGGTTATGAAAACGTTTATGCAATCGTCTTGAAAAATAATATGTTTATTTAACACGAAAAATGTACGGTGGGGAGTTAATATATTTGAGAATTATTTCGCGTTACTTTTAATATAATATCAGAAAGATGCTATTATCAAATATATCAAGAATACAGCAAGGTATCTTATTGAAAAATCTACTAATAAAAAAATGAATCTTCTGTCTTTTTCTTGCAGAATGCAGTTCACAGTCCGCCGGGAATCCTCATAGCGAACGTAATCCTGATTCTTCTTCTTCTTCTGCTGGCAAACAACATGTGCCTGACCTGAATTTCCCAGAGGAGTCTCCTTTTCGTGCCAGGTCCAGGTCTCCTGCTAGTTCGCCTCCTTCTGTTCAGATACTTGGATATTCACTTGAAAAACTTGGATATATTCGACTCATTCCCAGCACAAATAAGCACCGTCAATTCGAATTCCGGAGATATTATTTTCCTGTCGGTAAGCCAATTAGACTGCGAGAAGAAAAGAATAGATATTTGCCGGTGCCAACACACGAGCATATTGTATTATCACTATCCAATGGTGATGTTTTGGCAATATTGGATTATAGTGGGTTTCTTCGTGCAATATATAGGCCAGGTGGAGATCATCAGAGAGAAAAAATAAACATGATAAGCGGCGAAATTAATGATTTGACCCCAGGTGAAATCAGGGATTGTCCAGTAGGCAAGAAGAACCCCATTTTTCCATCTAACTTTATTACAAATGTTTCATATAACGACTCCTTACAGTCCGTATGGAATTATAATGAGCAAAGCAATCCTGGTTCTTCTTCTTCGGCCACACAACGTACATTTGTACCGACTATGCCTGAGCAGCCTTCACTTCGTGCCAGGCCCACTTCTCCTCCGGGCAGGCCTCCTTCTCATAAAGTGCTTGGATATCCGCTGGAACAACTTGGATATATTCGGCTTATTCCTAAGAAAAATCAGAACCAGCGATTTGAATTTCGAAGATACTTTTTTGCTCCCAGTAAAGCATTTCGATTGAAATTGAAACAAACGTATATACCTGTGCCAAACCGTGAACATATTGTATTATCAACATCCAATGGTGAAGTTTTTGCAATACTGGAGTATAGTGGAATTCTTCGTGGAATATATAGCGCAATTACACTTCATCCGAGAGTAAAAGTAAACATGATAAGTGGCACTTTCGATAATATGGCCGCAAGTGAAATTAATGAATGTCATGTAGGCAATCATTACCCAATCTTGCCACATTGGTTTAAACTCGAAGGTTCAAATGAAGATTCTCTGCAGCATGTGTATCATTGATTTACGCGAGAAAACATGAATTATTATATAATGTTCTTTTGAGTACGTAGTCGGATCATAATTAAATTAAAAACTTATAATGCCAACCTATTATGTTTATCAAGGCCTCTTTCTTTTAATCTTGTACTAGTCCTGATAAGACAATTCGAATTTTATTTATACGAATATTCAAAATTTATCAAAATAAAAGGACCCCGCACTAAATGTATGGGAAAATGGCTTTCGGTGGATTTAGCTGAAACTTTATAATTTTCAAGGTTATAAGTGCCGGATGAAATATCCGTAAAAAAATCCAAAAAATGGACAGTTTTAGCGCTATGCGGCGCTAAGTGCTCAAGATCAGTGAATAAAACGGATTACAACAGATTTTGTTACAAAAGCGATGTCAACATAGAAATCACAATTCAGATCGTGGTCTGTCATATTTTCGCCTACACCGTTGACTCATATAGCGCGCTTCTCAAAACGATCAAACGCTAAGCGCCCAAGATTTTAACTTGACTAATTAATCACTTCTTTAAAGGCAGAAATGGTGCCCAAAGTAACATTAGTAACTAGTGCGCACATTCCGATAATAACAGTGTACCCTTCGCAAGAGGGTTGAACGCTAAGCGCTCAAGATCAGCGAATAAAACCAATCCTAGTAACTGTAGCGACAAAAGCGATGTCACTATAAGAATCACGCATCAGGAAGTAGTCAGTAATATGTTTAGACAAACCAATGAGTTATATTGCGCGCTTCTCGAAACGATCAAACGCTAAGCGCCCTAGATTTGAACTTGCCAGAAATAGTTTAATATTTCGCAAAAGCTACTGGGATTGGTTCTATTCGCTGATCATGGGTGCTTAGCGTTCGGCCCTTTTGCGAAGGGTACACTGTTATTATCGGAATGTGCGCACTAGTTACTAATGTTACTTTGGGCACCATTTCTGCCTTTAAAGAAGTGATTAATTAGTCAAGTTAAAATCTTGGGCGCTTAGCGTTTGATCGTTTTGAGAAGCGCGCTACATGAGTCAACAGTGTAGGCGAAAATATGACAGACCACTATCTGAACCGTGATTTCTATGTTGACATCGCTTTTGTAACAAAATCTGTTGTAATTCGTTTTATTCACTGATCTTGTGCGCTTAGCGCCGTATAGCGCTAAAGTGTCCATTTTTTGGATTTTTTTACGGATATTTCATCCGGCACTTATAACTTTAAAAATTACTTTTCTTTTCTTTGATTTCTCCCACCAATGTTGGCAGAAATCAATTAATATAGTGGACGTTAAATATAGAACCCAATTCTGGATTAGTTGTATATTCTGTTTTCTTTTTTTTTTTTAAATTTCGTTTCATTGAATTCACACCTGAGTTTTGGACGCTATTTTCGGATTTTTATCGTCGAAAATTAAATGCCGATGCAAATAATGAACACATGCTTTTGTTTTCTTCTTTGTCTATCATTTGGGAAACAACTTTTTTACTTTGAGTATGTTTGGGATACAATGCACAGAGGTTTCTCGAAGTAGAAAATAATAGAAAAGTAATGCAGTGAGACCCTTTACAATCTAAAGAGGTATAATTTTAATTAATAAGATTAGTTTTTAACATATTGGTTTAACTTTAAATCTAACAAAATTGAATATCACTCGGCCCTTGCCTTTCCCGCCCAATCCTGACGTGTATAATTTTTTTTCAGATTCAAAGTAAAAAACCTAAAAACTGTAATTTTTCTTTCATTTTTGGATAGTATATTTTCAAAACGTGATGTTTTGTAAATATTCTGCCTCAGTACAATATAGAGTACATGGAGTTGATATTTTTATTGTTCTTTATTTATTTCACTTTGATATTTCCCTGTAGTTTCAGACAATTCAAAAAATATAAAAAATACGAATTTGAAACAAAACATGTAAATTTAAAACAGAATTGTAGATCTCTTAATCAAAAATGATGAATTTTTAAACTAGTAGTGAATATGTGAATTCGCTTTTGAAAAATTAATTATCAACAAAATAGTTCAATTATACACTAAAAAGGCAGATCTTCAATTAATAAAATTAATTTTTTAGTAAAGCAGTTTAACTCTAAACCTAAAAAGTCAAATTTTTTAAAATAAGTCGATAAAGTCGCAAGGTAACTTTTCTTGAACTGTAACATGCTGATAGGAAAGAAACTATAAACCCTAAAGACTCTAGTTTTTCTTTTGTAGACTGTTAATGTATTTTAAAAACGTGAGTATATGACGTTCCCAATTTCTATTTAATCTGAAAATTTTATAAGGATAATTTGCAAGTCTTTCACACATCTATAAGAAACTTTGACAAGATTTTATGAAATTGAAAGAAAAAATTTTCAAATTTTGAACATTTTCTACATTTCCTTATTTTAATTGGAAATATCTCGACGTTTTTAACAATATAGTTAAACTTGGCAAGAAATAGTTAAATTTTTAACCAAGAATGATGAATTTTCAACGAAAAAAGATGACTTTTCCACATTTAAAGATTGAATTTTCTATACAAAAAGAAGAATTTTATGCAAAATAGTTATATTTTGAACCAAAAGTGGAATTCTAAACAACAAGCACAACTTTCGTGAACAACTCAAAATTACAAAAAATTTTCTTCAAAAACTTAATTTTAAGATAAGAATAACGATAATAATAATTACAATTAATATGATTAAAAATTTTAACCTGGCCTTCCTGTTATTTAAGCTCTATTTGTATTTGTCGGAAATACCTTATTATTTTTGAAAATATTGTAAATTTTTAAAAATCCCTTCATTCTTGTGAAAAAATTGTTTATAATCCATTCAGATGTTATAAATTCACATTAAGTTATACTAAATCGGACCAAAAATTCGAACAATATTGTTCCATGCTATCCGAAATTCTAGAATGTTCTCTAAAATCGTATGAAAATTTTCTTTTAACTTTGAAATAAATACTTCGAAATTCATTGTACATTTTAAATGTCATGAAAATGATTGCAATTATTTACATTGCACTAAAATATTTAACACCCTTTGGAATTTTTCAAAATAATTTAAAAGGGAATGCAAATTCATTAAAAAATTCAGAGTAACTCATGGTCATTTGCCCAAAAATGTAACTATTTTTTTCCTAATGTCCTTTTTACGAATGAAATAAAACCTACGCGTCCTATCAAAAATTAGTTGATAACAAATTTGTAGATCTTTTTTTAATATTTTACTTTTCGATTTTTTAGCAAAATTTAAAAACTTTTTGCCATAATATTGTAGGGTTTTTAAGTAGAAACGTCAATTCTGTTTTTCTTTTTTCAAATCATGCGTCGCTTGGCTTTAACTTTTTTTTTATTTATTTGAATGCTGCAAATGACATAACTCTGATGATTTTCATTTTATCGAGAAAAGTTAATCTTTCTTTTTATTCCCTGAAAGTGTGTGCTATATAAGAAAAATAAATAAAATAAGACTTTGTTTAATTCCTTATCTTCACATTTTTTCCATTTATGTGTTTTTGTACCTTACATCATTTTTCTAAGGATTTTATTTTTTATTGTCAATGCCATTTTTCATGGATAAAACAAAAACTGCACACGTTATCCAAAAGTGAATAATAACAATTTTGTAAATCCTTCTTGGGTGCAAAATTGTTATTCATTCATCTTTTGTCCTATGTAAGTTTGAACGCGCCTAGGGCGCGCGACGGTTGAATCTCGCGCTTCGCACTCGATAATGGGTTACCTCGCGCTTCGCGCTCGGATATTTATTCTTTGCATTTGGAATGCTTGAAAAAAAACGTTATCAAAAATATCTCTTTTAGACGGCAGTATGTATATGCGTCTTCATATTCTGAATTGTCTACTTAATTAAGTATAGTCAAAGATTAAGTCTTTCAAAGTTCTGTAGGCTTTGACGTACACATTCTCATCGTGACACTCGCGCTGCACGCTCGATTTCCGACAGAAATTTCTAAATAGGTTTTCTTGAATATTTTCTCCTAACTTTCGTCGTTTTTTCACACATTTTATTTTATTTCTTTCAACATTATTTTTCACGAATAAAACAAAAATTACGTGTCCTGTTAAGAAGTGATTCTTAACGAAATTGTAGATCTTTTTTGGGATAAAAATTTTGGTTAATTCATCTTTTTTCTTATTCTACATAGTTTGTCTACAAAGTGGAATTTTTCATTATTTTTTTCGTGTAATAAAAATTTGAATTTTTGATTTTTGAAGAAAATCCACAAATTTGTTATCATAATCTTGCGGGGCTTTTAAAAATAAATGTGTTTCTTCTCTTGACTTTTTTCATATCGTGCGGTTTTGGCTTAAAATTTTGATTTTCGGTTGACTGAGAAAATTTTGAAAACGTCATAACTCTGAGAATTTTCTTTTTATCGAAAAAGTCATAAGGATAAATTCTTTGTTACTCTTATTAATATAAATATACGTACATTGAGTTCTCAAATTCAGAAAAAAGTGGTCTAAAAAAATTTCAAAATGCGCTCACTTTTGGAATTTTTATCAAAAATGGCTGGTTCACGAACTCGTCCTTTCTGTTAGGACCTAAAAGAAGTGTGCCGAAGATGAATTTGATTCGTTCATTTTTTCGAGAGTTATCGTATTTACGGACGGACGGACGGACGGACGGCCGGATGGACGGACGAACAGACAGAAAGACAGACGATATCGTGAAACCCTGATTTTCGGATTCAGGGGGTCTCGAATCGTGGATATCCGTTGAAAAACTGTGGTGTTAAATTTCCGACAATTCTGATACTTTCTCAATCATAGATGATGAGAATGTAAAAAGAATACTTCAAGAACAAGTATATAAATTGATAAAAAAATTATTGAATGGTTAACTAAAAATCATCAACTTTCAACTAAACAGGCTGATCCTCAATTATTCAAATAAATTTTTGAAAAGGGAGTTTAAAAAAGGTATTTTAGTGGTTTTATTATAAAAGTAAAACAGAGTTCGCATCTTTTTAAATCTCACGTGTTTACAGTAGGTAACTGTCCTTCACGCATGTTTATTACATGTGTAATTTTTTCAATTTAAGGTATTATACGGATAAAATTCTTTCCTGCGAATTTCTTTGAAATTAGGACTGTAGATTTATTAGTGCGTTATCAAAAGTTTGGTCTAGTTAGAAAAGGGCTGACCATTTCGAAGTTGAGATAAGTAAAATCCATAATCGCATCTTATGCACGTAAGGCCTATCCCAAGGTATTGAAAATGTAATGAGACAGTTCGTTCTATTTTCATAATTGGAATTTAATAGTAAAGCTACGGGCGAATATTTATATTGATACGCTCCTGACTCAAAAGTAGACAGCCAGGTAGAGCTAAGGGATGATTCATGAAATCGTTTGATCATACGATCGATTGCGCGCGCCATCAGCTAATAAGTGGGGATAGCGTGGGACCAATGCACTCTATAAATTGATTGCGATACCGGTACCAGGTCTCTTTAAATTACGAGAACTTCTTACGCAAGGGTTGAGGAGGAGGAAGTCTCCCTTGGTTCACTCATCTACCGGTCTTTGAGTGCATCATTCTAATAGAATAAGCGTCATTCAAAAAGGATGCTACCCACTAAGGATTTTCCTACTCGTATCACAAACTTCCGTTCATTAAACTATACAAATTCATCAGAATTCGGATAGTTAGACGTAAGTTTTTGGGAATTTACCTTAAAAATTTTTTTTTTTTATTTTATCATGCATGACCCTCGTTGTGCATGTTTGCATCTTAGTCTGGAGATTTTCAATAAATGAGAAGATAGTGTGCGCAACTTTTATTGTAACGACTTTGCACTTTATCTTACTATAAAGAAACCTCGTTTGCACGGTTGCATTAGCTATTGAAATTTGTATGGGCATTTTGTTTTGAATTTCTGTAAAAATTCATCCCGAATAGAATTCGTAACGACTTTGAAATTTATCGTTTGATAAAGACCTCGTTGTGCGAATGAAGCTTTGGTTTCTTTTCGATTAATATTGGAGGAGAATCCTATTTGATTATTGTTAATACAGGTGTAATTACCTCAAATATATTGAATTCATAGCTAAAAGACGTAATCATCTCTCCCTCAAGTGAATCCACAATCTGTGATTTTTGTTGTTTTTTATGATTTAAAATTTCAGTAGGAAATTTTTTTCTAAAAATGAGATCAACTTATTTTCTTGTGGTAAAAATAATTTCCAAGTGTAATTGTAAAATGTTTAGGGCTAGTTTTAATATCCTATCAGTATTGGAATCAATGTATTTTGGTAGTTGCAATTTACTGGATAAGATAAAGTAAACGCAAATTGAACGAATCTCTAGATCAAAATAAATATCTTTGAGACCAGTTTAAAATGCAACAGAATTATTAGCAAAAATTAATATAATTTTTGGTTTTTGTAAGATCAATTATTAAAATCAGTCAAGTGTAGTTATAAATTTCAGAATATCAATAAACACAAAGTCAAACCTTGGTTACCGAAGAGCAATTTTAGGATAACGCCTAAACGATTCTGACAATTATTTTCAAAAAACTGAGAAACGGTACAAGGACGCAATACAAAGATGCTGTGAAAATTTCTGAATTTTTATCTATTTCGTTTATAAAGTAGAGCCCTAAAAGTATGAAAGAACAGAGATGTCCGATAGGTTAGACACTCTCACACGCATTCAGTTGATCGACATGAAATTGGAACGTCTTCAATTGTTCTTCGCATGGATAGCTCTTTTTCTGAATGCATCTGTATAATACCTTAAGGTAAATCCTTAAAAACTGTTGCTTTTTGGCGGTCAAAATATTTGATTTGATTTGGACAGTACAAAATAAAGCATGTGTATTTTATTATGTTATTGTTTGCTTTTATTTCAAATTTACTTTCCTTTCTAGTTTTGTATACTTTAAGGAACTGCCTTTCTTAAATAAAAAGTTTAAAAGAATTTTTCAATTAAATTTATAGATCGTTCTGAGGTGAACAATTGTGGGAAAAATTTTTTTAAAATAAAAATTATTACTCTGGATCTAGTGGAATATTGATCAATATTGTTTCATTAATTTATGTAAACAAATTCTATTTGTTTAAATTTTTTTTTGTAAAAATTCGTGTAACTGGAATTTTGTTATCGTTAATGACATAAATTTATTTGAAAATATTTTCTAATCGTATAAACCATAAATTATTATTGATTTCTAACAACCTTTCATGTTTTTAAATAATAATTTTTTCATGAAATTTACACATTTTTCTGAATTGTTTCAACCATTCATTCCTAATTCTTAAGATGAACATATAATATTTGAATACGTTTTGAAGCTTATTCGAAAAATATTTCTTCTAAGAGACATCTTCGACACTTCCAAATATACCTGTGGACTTATAACTAGCAGAAACCTTTGCACCTGCGTATAATTTGTATACCTGTCCTCCCAGTTTAGGAACGCACCCATCATTTTGAATAGGAATTTTTCTTCTGCCTTTCCTTAGTTACGTCAGTGATTTATCAGCAATTACACTGTTAACTTCATTTAACTCTTAAACATGGCAGAATTGCCGAAAAAAGTGATTTAGCTGATTTTAAAGAGCAGCAAATTATTGGAAATAAACTACCTTTTCAGAAAAGCTGAAAATGCTTTTCGATATCGCGCTACAACCGATTTTTGAGGACTCAACAGTTTCAGAGAAGGCCAAACTTTTTTTGAGGAACCAAAGGCTACAGACCCGAGAAGAAATTCTTATTCCCATAAGAAGATACTTTGATGAGGAGCAGCGACAAATTGAAGTTTTCAGTAAGTTCAGCATTTTTTGAAGATAAAAATTATTTAACATTGATTTATTCATTATAGTTGATATTAAAAAAAAACGCTCGAGGGAAACGTCTAGTTGAATGTCTTTAAAATGTATTATTTTAGTATAATATATTTTCCTAAAAAATTTGATTTCTTTTTATGATTAACGTTAAAACTGGGTACAAATGTGACGTTTCAGCAGAGTTATAAAATACGGGATTACTTAAAAAGAAATAATAATCAAAAAGCAATCCATTATATTAAAAAACACTTTTGATTTCCTTTATTGAAAAGTCATTATTTTTCATGGAAATTCAGTTATTCTGTTAAAAATCCAACTGTTTTGCAGGAAACTGTTTTTGTCTGAAACATTCAATATTTTGAACCTTTTTTTTCTTCATTGCTAAAAAATCTATCTTGCGTTTAGAATTCAGCTGCTTTGTTGAAAAATTCCTCTATTTCGCTTGAAAATTGTACAATTTCCTCGAAAATTCAACTATATTGTAATCTTTAAGTTAAAAATGCAACTATTTCCTTCAAAATTTATGTAATTTGTAAAAAAATTCGTCTATTTAATTATTTTGAATATCATAAAGAAAACAAAAAATTCAGTTATTCAAGAATTTCATTAAACTTGTACTCATTTCAAATACTTGTGTGGGATCGGCATCATCGACGAGTAGCAGTGAATCGCCTTTAAACCTTAACTAGAGTTTTTCTTCTACTGATATAGTATCAGAAGCGATACCTGGTCCATCTGGTATCCAAAAACTCTAGGAGTCAATCTCTCTTCTGCTGTATTCAGCAGATCCTCTATACACCGATTCCGAGAAAAGTGCAGAATGGAACACACAGCTAAAACTCGAAAAAAGTGTGCAACATTTAAGAACAAAGCAGCCGTCTTACATTGGGGCAGGAAATTACTCCCTGTCCTCACTGGCGTGATAAAGTGGATCGATTGCCAGTTGTCATCAGCGCAGAAGGTGAAGAAATGTTTCTCGGAGTCCCGGACGTTGAATCAGGAACAGGAAAAGATGAGGCAGTTGCTGTTTATGAAACACTTGCAGAGTGGGACTTGCTTGATGAGGTACACAAGCCTTCTGCTGTGATACGACAGCTTCAAACACTGGAAAATACAACGGTGTTTGTAAGTTACAAGAGGATGCCTTGGAGCGCAATATTATGCTTTTTTCTTTTTGTCGTCATGTGGCTGAAATACACCTGAAAACGGCAAATGAAACCAAATTTGTGAAAACGGCAGGTCCAAATGTCCCAATTTTTAAAACATTTCAAGATTCCTGGAGTGCAATAGATTTTACGAAATTCCAGCCTGGAATAAAACGGCTTGTCAAAAATGTCTCCGAGGTAAAGTACATGAAATTATCCGTTTTGCAAGAATGCACTCCTTCGCAAAGCAAAGAACTGCGGAATAAAGAGATTGATTACTTTATTTCCGAAGATTTAAATAAATACTTCACAGCTTTTCGGATAGAAACATCGTTTTTTTAAGAAGATGCTTCACACTGGATGGAAAATGAAGTTTACGGAAAAGGAAAGAAAATTGTTAATCACCTCAAAGTGTTCAACGATATTGCCGAAAAATCGTCCAATTGGTAAACAAATGAATTAATGTTAATCCATAATTCACTAGAACAATAGTAATAGTTTTTAAGGAAAAAAACGAATTTTCGAGAAGAAAAAAATTTAAACAAACTCCATTTGTTTAAATAATCAAAAGTTGATTAACTTCTTATCATAAATATTCCACTAGACCAATATTTATGATTTTAAGTGAAAAAAGACGAGAATACAGTGTTCAAAAGGTCGATTTCATGAAGAATTGACATTTTTTGGTTTTAAGGGTAGTTTTCAGGTACTCGCAGGGGTGTGTTAGGGGTGTCAAACTCATATGTGTGATACATGAAATTCTTCTCTGGATAATTCTCTACAGGCTGCATCTGTTAAAATAAAAAATAAAATATTAAAAAAATTACGTAATTTCTTTGATCGGACTTGGAATAGAATGGGGGGGGGGGGTTGTTGCCCTTTAGCATTCAAACAAATTTTGCTATGCATTTTTGCATCAACCTGTTGTTCAGCCTCTTCCTAACTCTACGCCTCTCTGTTTTGGGCTAGTGGGAGGTAAAATAATAAGTACTTGAGGGTGTTCTTTAATTGCCTAATCGATCTGGCACCCTTTAGGCAAAATGTTAGTAGAGATTTAAAGACTTCAGCATGAGAACTTACTATTTGGATTCAATTCGAATAAATTTGAAATTGGCTTGAAATTAGCCAACGGCCTTTGAATAAGTGTATTTGCTAAGAAGTCGCCAACAGAATATTGAATATAAAAAAGACATCCTAATTGGCGGAGATTTCAGCCAATAATTAAAGTACTAAAAATCAAGGGTTCTAATACATACATACATACATACATACATACATACATACATACATACATACATACATAGAGCTAAACAAACAGGCATACTTCCATGCATATATACAGACATACACTCACTGAGCCAGAAAGACAGCCAGACATAAATATACATTCGTAAATACCTGTTTTATGTTCTTTTTGCAAAAATATTTATTTCGCTCTTATAAAAAAATTTTATTTAATCCGTATACATTTTTTACCCAATAAATTGTTTAGAATCACGGAGTCTCTAAACGTGAAAATTCAAGGGAATCCGAAATTAGAGTCAGTTTGAACTTAAAAATAATACATTGTTATAATGAAAATGTGTAAATTTCTAACTATGAAGTTTAAATTATAGCCTAATTAATTAATAATGTTCGCTATAATATTGATGCCATGTAACAAAATACAAGAAAATAGAAAAAGTCGCTTAGTCGCGTTATTCGCCAATAAATTAAATTACTTTTTATAAAGTAGAAAAAGTCGCACTATAAAATTTGATTGACTTACATTTGAAAATAAATCACGATTAAGGATTAACAAGTGTTAGGAGTATTATTTCTTCGTTTAGGACATTGGGCAACTATTTAAACAATTTTTATTTAATCGAATACTTATGAGGCGCTGTAACTCGTTAAAACTGTCCTTCACGCATATTTATTAGGTGTGTAGTTTTTTCAATTCAAGGTGTGTGTGCGCTTTTTACTCATTTTTTTCTGGTATACATAGATTGAAAGGAATCGTTCGATTATATTTATAGATCTTTTTATAATGAACAATTATGTGCGTTATATTTTATCCCAAATTACATGATTTAGCCAAAAACAGCAATTTTTTATTTTACCAAAAGCATTTTTATTAATAAATTAGAACCATTGGAAAGAAATAGCTGTCTGTCGCAATCATTCTTTCCTTCTAGGCCTTACGAATTGTGGCGAAGGAAAGCCCAATCCGCTAATTTCTTTGGAAGTTGTCATGTTAGCGGACAACGATAACAGAAACCGAAGTTAAAACTATTGCTTCTCAATCAATGAGTCCAAAAAAGACCAACCTTGAAGCGATTGGCGACACTCAATTTTTACATAAAACCAATACTTTCCATTTTAAATGAAAATTTCATAATTATAATAAACGTATAAAAAATTTCAATTGATATTGTCATCTGCGAAGGCCAATATTGTCACTAATAAAGTTGTCATCTCACATATATGAGAGGTACGGGCTACTTATGCATATATTTGAACTCTGATGACACGATGGAATATTCCATAGATACATTTATTAACCATATTATTCACTGAAAGAATAATCAGTTTTCCTTCTGCTTTGAGAAAATGGTCTACACTTTCATTTTCAATTTCGCGTTCATCCTTACATCTATTGGTGAATATAATAATATACTACATATATCTATGAATCTTATTCTATTTTATATAATACATGCATGAATACGGCTTTCTCTGAGAAGTTTGTTATAGCCGTTCCCCCAACTCGTACAATTTTCGCGCCAATCACACAGTTAACAGCGCTACTTCTGTTTAGTATAAGAGCTCTACTGATTTGGGAGAACCATTACTCAAAATAAGCCGAAACGTGAAGCAGTTCTGCACACGCGGCGCTTGCGGCAAAGTTTCCCGCTTGCGCAGCATAGGAAAATATAGCACCCACATTTTGGAGCGGCTGATCTCCGTAAGTTCGGGGTAACAGGTGCCCTATCAGCAGAGCTTTTCAGGTAAAATCAAATAATAAATAAGACAAGGAATGTTTGATGAACCTTTTATTGGACCATCCGAACAGTCAAGCAGCTTCGACCTGAATAACACAGAATGACTGAACGACAAACGGAATCGTAGATACTTCAGTCATAGCTATAAGGCGTCGGTGTTTAGTCTTTGTAAAATAAACTATAAATATATAGAAAGATACGGAATATCCCTTGATTAAAGTTAAAATCGTTTTTGTCAAGTTTATTAAATTAAACTACAATACTCCCACTTAAAAATGAGATGATAAATCTTATAGTTTATAATATTGATGTCCGATTTAATTTTTACATATGCTTGATTCATTAATTAATTGTTTCATTAATAAAAATATGCAAGTTGAATATCTAAACGTAGGAAAAACATTTTTCTATGGTTTTATTCTTTTAGTCCCAGCTTTGCACGAATTTGCAGCAACTTCACTGGCGTTACAGGTTTAGTGAATGCATCCGCCAATTTCTGATATGTTGGAAGACAGTATAATATTAACACCTGTTTCTCAATTTGATCACGAGTAAAGTGATATTTTATGTCAATGTGTTTTGTTCTTTTATGATTAGTTGGATTTGTTGCTATACTAATAAAACTTTTGTTATCTTCATAGTTTGGAATGGGATGAGACACTTGGCAGTTTATACTGTTTACAACTGCTTTTAGCCAAACGGCTTCTTTCGCGGCTTCAGACAATGACATATATTCAGCTTCTAATGATGACGTTGCAACATAATTTTGCCTTTTTTTAATCCACGTTATAGTGAAGTTTTCGAACAGTTGAAAAACATAGCCAGAAGTACTCTTTCGTGATATTTCCTCACTCCCCCAATCAGCATCGACAAACCCAATTATTATTTTGTGATAGTTATTTCTTACGTAGGTTAGTTTTAATTTTTGTGAGCGGTAAATATATCGCAAAATTCTTTTCACACATTGCCGTAATTCGGCATTTTTTGTTACTTAATATCTACTTAAGATATTTATGGCTGCACATATATCAGAACGAGTACAAAGTATCGCGTACATTAGGCAACCAATTACATTTTTACATGGAGCTGCATAATAGTTTTCAGAATTAAGTGCCTTAAATATTAAATCTCAATAATGCCGATTTTAGATAAGAAGTTTGATCGAGTGAAATGGTATCTTCTGTGCGTTTAGTTTTATAGCCCAAGAAAAGCTTTACTTCTTTTAGCTCAACCATATCAAACTGTTTCATTAGATATATTTTTAAATTTTCCATTGTGATCTTGTTACCTGTAACTATTACTAAATCGTCAACATATAGTATCAAGTAAACGTTTTCATTAATGCGACGTTTGTTCAGAAAGTACAAGTATCAATCAACTTACCAGGTGTATACATATGAAACCGGTATTTTTTCAAGAAAAAAACACATTTATTTCAAGAGAATGATAACAAATATTTTATTCAAAGTATGCGCC
>NC_046660.1:3688852-3694377 GCF_010883055.1 Belonocnema kinseyi | reverse complement strand
TTGGCGTTTTTGGCGCAGAGCACGGTTCAAATTGGCCAATCTGTCTGGAAATGGTTGCCTGGGACACATTTAGTTGTTCTGCGAGCTATTGTTGCGTTTGACAATACGCCAATTAGCGCAAATGGTAAGTTCCGAGAGTGCCTACAAGTGTGCCCACTGGCCGCTAGATGGCAATACCGGTTTCATATGTATACACCTGGTAAGAATTTTTAAAATTTATTTGTTTTAATATTTGATCAAATCTTTAAAACCAGCAACGAGCTGATTGTTTAAGTCCGTACACTGCCCTTTTTAATTTACATACCTGGTCATTTTTAACATTTAAGCCTCCAGGTTGATTTATAAAAAACTTCTTTTGATATACCATTTAAAAAAGCTGCCTTAACATCTATGCAGTGTACCAACAAATTTAATTGGTTATCAAGTGCTAAGATTTTATCCGAAAAATGGATATTCTTGCTACAGGTGCAAAAGTTTCCATATAATCGGTTAAATATTGTTGACGAAAACCTTTCGCCATAAGTCGGGCCTTATATCGAACTGGATTAGTGTGTTCATTATTTTTAACGGTAAATACCAATTTACACTCAATGATTTTTATATTTTCTGACTTAGGTACGAGTATCCAGGTTTTATTAGTTAGAAGTGATTTTAGTTCTTTTATTGCTTGCTTCCACGTACCCCTATAATCTGTAGATTTAATCTCATGATGAGAAGTAGGAATGTTTATTTTTATCGCGCTAGCAGAAAGGAGCAGTGAATTTATATTAGAAATATCTTCATCAAAATTTTCATCGTAATATAACTTTGGACATTTTGGTAAATGTTCATTTCTTCTAATTTCTGGCTTATTAATTATACCTTCAATAGTGGAGAAAGAATAATTATTTTCTGTGCGCTGAATTTTTATTATTTGCTTTTGAGAAGTTAGATTTTCTTATTGATGCCTCAGATTGTCCTGGTTTATTTAACTCGGGTTTATCTTTTTCCGATGGCATAGAGGTTTCCGCTTGGACCAGTTTGTTTTTGATTCCGGGTGTCGACAAATGATCAAATGATTCTGAATCAGAGTGACTCATTTGTTGCGTAGTAGTATCCTCTTTCATACTCATGAGCGGTCGTGTAATTTTATAGTTTATTTCGTCTATGATGACGTCTCGAGCTTTAATGAATTGCTCGGTTTCTACGACCCATACCTTATAACCGCTTGGTTCATAATCTACAAGGATTCCCTTGGTTGATTTTTAATTAAATTTCCCATTCCTTGTTTTATTATGAACGTATGTGATCGAACTAAAAACTTTAAGATGTTTAATTGTTGGTTTTTTATTATACCACAATTCGTATGGAGGTTTGTCTGTTTTTAATGCTTTGGTCGGTGAGCGATTGATGAGGTATACCGCTGTCAATACAGCTTCCCCCCAAAATACTTTTGATAAATCGACTGAAATCGCCATGACGCGTGTCATTTCAGTAATTGTCCGGATCATCCGCTCAGCTAAACCATTTAGTTGTGGTGTATGACTCACGGTTAGGTGGTATGTTTTACCCTTAGTTGCACAAAAATCTTTCAACTCATTTGATAGATATTCTCCAAAATTGTCGCAGTACAGGTTTGAAATTTTTAAATTAAAATGTGATTCGGATTTGGCCACAAAATCTTTAAAAACATTTAGTACATCGGATTCTTATGTAAGAAGGTGAACTACTGTATAATGGGTAAAATTGTCTACAAAAGTGACAAATTAATTTTTGTTATCTACTGTGAGTAGCCTAATTTTTCCGCAAACATGAAGATGGATAATAAATAAGGGTCGTTGGATATTAGCTTTTAACTTTGCGCTTGAAAATGGCAATCGCGCTCGTTTCCCATAAATACAGGCTTTACACAAGTTTTCAGCAGGTGTGATTGCCTGAGTTGATTGAATATCATCAATCATTTGGTATTTCTCTATTTGAGTGAATTTATCTTTACTTATTTGACCAAGGCGCTTATGCCACAATTTATAATGGGTTTCTTTACCCATTGTACTATACAATTTTCATCCCCTTTTCTTGAAGACGGAGGACTGACAGAAGATTGTAAGGAACTTCATGAGAGTAAAGGACGTTTTCCAAGCGTCCATGGATGTCTTTGTTGGTTATTACTTCGATAAATCCTTTCTTCATCGCTAGTATTGACATCCCTGTTTTTGCAATCGAAATCTTCAAGGGCGGCACTAGGCCCTCGATGGCTGTGAACACATCTGGATTGTTAATGATGTGCTCGCTTGATCCAGAATCCAAGTAGAAAAATAAATCATTTTCACTTTTAGAGTTCTCTCTTCTCGAGTTTCCAACTCCGAGCATAAATGCAAATCCGTCATTGTAAGTATTATCTGTTGTCTGGTTCTGCGCGGTGGATATGGCTCCCAGAGTCCTTTGTCTTGGCTGTTGTTGTTTCTGTAGCTGTTGTTTTTCCGGTTCCCTTTCTGGTTCCATGGTCTATTCACACTAGCTTCACCTGATGATGGAAGCAGGTTCAATGCTTTCATTCCACTTGCTGCATTTGCTTCGGTCTTTATTTTTACTTCGTGGTCTAGAAGAAGAG
Organism: Belonocnema kinseyi; assembly: GCF_010883055.1. Lineage (NCBI taxonomy): Eukaryota > Metazoa > Arthropoda > Insecta > Hymenoptera > Cynipidae > Belonocnema > Belonocnema kinseyi. The sequence goes on along the minus strand of NC_046660.1, from coordinate 3,691,787 downwards.
TTTTGACAAATGCGAGAATCAACTTTTCATCACTGAGTGTCTCAAGAGCAGTAATGATCCCATCGAAAGTATTTAAAAGTGTGGTCAATAGATGTAAAACTTTATCCATTTCATCCAGTTTTGCCCCAGTAGCAAGTAACTATGTGAGAGTTTCATTAAATTTTGTCAAATGTATAGTCAATAATGTAATACCTGCCAATTTAAGTGACAGTAATCTCTTTCGGTAGGTTAGTTGAGTTGCGAGACTTTTTCTCTCACAAACAACGTCCAAACTTTCGAAAATATCTTTCGCGTGTTGTTTTTATTTTGCAAAATTTAAAAATGCATCAATTAAACATTCAATTATGGTATTTTTGTTGCACATCCATTTTATATAGTCCTTTATGCAAAAACTTTTTCACAAAAGGAACTCTTTCACCAGAAATAACTGAATACAATTTTCACGGAACTTTATTTTTACTTGGGCACATAACCTATTAGCAGAGCTTTTCGGGTAAGATTAATCAATAAATAAGACAAGGAATGTTTCATAAAACTTTTATTGGACCATCTGAACAGTCAATCAGCTTAGGCCTGACTAACACAGAATGACTGAATCACAAACGGAATCGTAGACACTTCAGTCATAACTATATGGCGTCAGTGTGTAGTCTTGATAAAATAAACTACAGGCATATAGAAATATACGGGATATCACTTGATCAAAATAATGTGAAAACATTAAAGTGTGACTCACTGCGACCTATAAATTAGGAGACCAGATTTTAAACAAGTTTTCGTTGCTTAAAACTGAAAGGGTCTAGCCGAGTAAGAATGGCAATTCGGCCGCCTATCGTTTCAGGAAAATTCTATGGTCAAAATAGCAAGTACAAAAAAATGTTTGAATTATTTGAGAATTTTTTTAACATGATGTTTTTGATCTGCAGCAACCATCTTTTCACAAAAAATCTATACAAATTTTAACTCTGCTAATAGCGATGTCAATTATATTGTCTCTTACAATTTCAATAAGGTATTTCAAGACCTTTCGATTGGGCCTACGTAGCGGTTTGTAGCCACTTCTAAGTTTAATAACGATTTCTAATTATTATAATAAATTTGAATAATATATGGGGCTGTGCATGGAGGAAGAACGAGATTTCAATCTTATACACACAATATTTATTCAATAACCTTATTTATAGTAGATTTACACTTTATGTGTTAAGCCCTGAGCTGAATATATTAACTAATTTTATGTATCATAGTCATGCCTATAGCCACTCTTTGAATAAATCTAAGCCAACACTTCTTTTAATTTCTTATAAGCGTTAAATCTTTCTCTCTTATACTTTCAAGTCGTGCCCGTAGGTCTTATCGCAACTCTTCACTATGCACACTCAATTTTTATTTAATACGAAGCCGTAGCTATCTATAAATTTATTTTTTTTTTACTTTTTCTATAATTCAATTTCTTTTCATTTGAAAAAGATTTTATCACTTTTGAAAATAACCTTTTTTAAATAGTCTTTCCTTTCAGGCTCTTTATAACTTTTCTTCGTGAACATATGAAAATAATGACAATGTAATTCAAGAAAAATTAACAAAGAAACCCGATCCTATCAAAAAGTGGTTAATAATAAATGTGTATATCTTTTTTACGTGCTTAATTTTTGAAATCTTTTATTTTATTTTGTATTAAAAAAAAGAAATTTTTCTTCTTTGCGACTGAAATTGGAATTTTCGATTTTTTAACAAAATTCAAAAATCGGTTATTATAATATTCTAGGGGTTTCAAACAAAAACCTTTTGTCTGTTTTACTTATTTTCATATCATGCGTAACTTTTAACACTAATGAACCCCCCGTATTTGTGTATAAGCCTTTTAAAATTAAAGATCGAAACATCGACTACTGTAATTTGGTGATTGTGAATTCTCTTTTGTTAAAACTCCAGCGGCCTTAACGAAGCCATTCTCATCACGTATCTCGTGCTTCGCACTCGACTTTGTCTAAAATTTAAAATTTTCAGCATAATCTGTATTGGTATTGAAATATAAGTATTTTCATTATCTAGTTATTAAGATTGCAACAAGTGCGCATCATATAAAAAATTCGCGATTAAAATTTTTAAAGCAATTTGCGACGCTTACCCATAAATTTAATTTATTTATTTTCAATGTTATTTTTTATTATTTAAACTAAAAGCACGAATCCTAGTGTGAAGTGGCTCGAAGACAATATGCGGATATAATTTTGGCGAAAAATTTTATTAGTTAAAATGTTATTGTAGCTTGTGCACTTTTTTCTAAAAGTTTATTACATTTTCTAATGACTTTTTTGATAAAATTGAGAATTATAAGTGTTATAGCATTAAAAAAATGCTAAAAAACACACGAAAATGAACCTTTTAAGCCAATTAACGGACGATATGAAAAAATAGCAAAAGAAGAAAAAGTTTGATTTCTAAATGCCTCAGAAGATTATCATAATAACTTTTTGAATTTTCTTGATAAATCAATAATTAAATTATGACAGCATAAAAAATAATGAAAAATCCAAAAGTTACATTTTTTCATGCAATATTTTCACGGTATTTTAAAGATTCTCAAACATAAGAGAGGCTATCAATTATTGTGTGTATAATGCAGCGAGAGCTTTGGCCGATGCGAACCGTAAAACAAAACCAACGGCTGATCATAATACCAAAAGACGAATGCATCAACTTGCCATAAAGATAAGTTGGCAAGACAGTACGCGTCCCGCATTCAGTGTATGATTGACTACATCACATCTGGCAGGAATTTTACCGCCAAGGTTCGAAAGTTCGCGCGCGAACTCCGGACTCGTTATCGCACACTTAACAAGTCAGAGCTGCTGACCATCAGGCAGCATATTGTTGAGAGAATACGGATACTATCTGACGCTAAGAGAAGTCTAGAGCGGAGGGAGAGATG
>NC_046660.1:3686977-3688752 GCF_010883055.1 Belonocnema kinseyi | reverse complement strand
TTCTACCAGCGTGACCTATCGATGGCCTGGATTGATTATCGGAAAGCTTTCGATTCTACATCCCATAGACTTATCATCTGTCTTTTGGAAATTTTAAAGGTTGGTCCGCAAATAGTTGGGTGCATAGAGAGATTGATACCGCTTTGGAAAACCAGATTTACTATCTCATCTGGCAAAAATCGTGTGACAATTAACAAGGTCACGTTTCAGAGAGGTGTCTTTCAGGGCGACACCATGAGCCCACTCCTCTTTTGCCTTACATTATTGCCACTATCTCTACTACTTCGCCATTCCGACGGGTACTTGTGCGGCAAACCTGCAGATCGAAAGTACAAGGTCACTCATGTATTTTACATGGACGATCTTAAGATCTATGCTAAAAACAGAGGGTAACTGCATCTAGCTTTGGGATTGTCGAACGATATACTTAGGAAATTGGAATGGAATTTGGGTTAGACAAATGCGCCAAGGTTTATTTGAAGCGAGGAAAACTTAATAGCATCCCTGAAGATCCTGAGCTCGTTGATAGAAGCGCCATACGACACCTTTGCGCTGGAGAGACTTATACATACCTGGGCGTGCCACGGAGCCGCATTCAGGATGTGACATCCATAAAGGATACTCTCCGAAGCAGATACAAACGTCTCATCCGGCAAATTTGGTCTTCCGAACTGTCGGCGAGGAACAAAGTATCTCCAACGAACATGCTTGCCGTCCCGGTGGTACCATGGACGAAGAAGAAGCTCAGATCCCTTGATATCGGGACAAGAAAGGTTATGCACATGAACAAAGGCATGCATCTTAAGTCTTCCGTTCCGCGACTGTACATCTCACGCCATCAAGGTGGCCGCGGAATATTGCGTCTTGAATGTTTTCACAACAGGATTATTCTGGGTACAGCACATAGAGTTGCAAATGGAAGAGACCCTCTTCTTAAAATGTTCAAGATTCACGAAGAATTGGGCAAAGGAGCGTTCCTGTACAAAGCAGCGGAGGAGACTGCTGAAACACTCGGACTTGACTTCAGTATTAGGGGTGAGCAAAATGCATCAAATCTATTCTGTCTCGAGTACAAACTCCTGAAAGCCCGATTTAAGAAAGCACAAGAGAAAAACTTTCGTGAACAGCTCCTCGATAAGAGGATGCCCGGTATCTTCTAAAGAAATGTGGAGGATTGGTCAATGTCTTGTGAGCTAACGTTTGCTTTCCTTAAATCGCCCGGATTGAAGTCTGGTACGGAGGTTTTCATTTTTGCATGCCAAGACGGTGTCATTTCCACCTTAACATACCGTCGCCACATTTGGAGCCAAGACATTCCTGATGATAGCTGCAGGGCGTGCCATGCACACCCCGAGCATTTAGCTCACATACTATCTAGTTGTCCAACTCACGCGGGAACGATCTACATTCAAAGGCACAAGGCGGCACTAAGAGTGCTTTATTACCATCTCTGTCACTCCTACGGCATTAACCTTAATATCGCTCCTTTAAATGCTCCTAGGGAAATTGAGTCAATTGTCGAGAATGGGAAGTGCCGCATATACTGGAACTTTATATTCTCGACAATTGTTTCTGTTGCTCATTCGAGGCCTGACATAGTTCTTCTTGACTTCGAGAAGCGAACCATGTTCGTTATCGAATTTTCGGCACCAGCTGACAAAAACATCGTAACTGAGGAGAATGAAAAGAAAGAGAGGTATCGAGACCTTATAAGGGAGTTGCAACGATTGTACCCGGAATATTCTGTTAAACTGATCGTCCTTATCATCGGCGCT
>NC_046660.1:3681892-3686877 GCF_010883055.1 Belonocnema kinseyi | reverse complement strand
TAGCACCCACTCCCGGCAAAATCTTACGGTTGTCCTCATGACAAATTTTTAATTATATATATATATATATATATATATACAGTAAGGATGTTTACTATATAGTCATAGGGAATATAATGATATAACTTTAGCATACATTGTAACCCGCTGTGCATCTGTGTTATTTAAAAAAGTAGTAAATAGGCTATTTTAATTCAGTTTTTAAATCTCCCGCGCTCGAGATCTTGCGCTTATTTCGGCAAAAGCTTCGAGCCTCAAATGACGTGCGCCAAAGATGTTCAACCTAATTCTAAACAAAGGTTATGTTCCCTAGGATTCACCACGCATTCCAGATAAATAATAAGGTACGAATTAAAAACAACGTAACACAATATTAGAATGTGTTCACAAAAATTCTCGGGACGTGGTTTCTTTGGGAAATTTTTCATAAATCTTTGTTTGCGAAATCTTTTTTATTCGTTGAAATCATTGAATTAATTGAAATCTATAATTTGTAAAAAAATCTTCTAAAATGTTTTGAAACCTTTTCAAATATTTTAAAATCTTTGAAATCTGGTGTACTGTACCCTTTTGAAAATATTTAAAACCCTTTGCATCTTTTAAAAGTTTAAAAATCTTTGTGACATTGTTATGAAATATGTAAAATCTGGTATAACCTGCAACCTGCATTCTTATCGTAACACTCGCACTGCGCGCTCGATATCCGACAGAAATTTGTAAACAGGTTTTGTTGAATGTTTTTCTCCTGACTTTCGTCGTTTTTCCACACATTTTATTTTATTTTTCTTCAACGTTATTTTTCACGATTAAAACAAAATTACGCGTCCTATCAAGAAGTGATTCTTAACGAAATTGTAGATATTTTTTCGGGATAGCAATGTTTGTTAAAATGCTCACTTTTTGAATTTTTATCAAAAATGGCTGGTTAACGAACTCGTCCTTTCTTTTAGGACCTAAAAAAAGTCTGCCAAAGATGTATTTGATTCGTTCATTTTTCCGAGAGTTATCGTGTTTACGGACGGACGGCCGGACGGACAGACAGACAGACGCCATAGTTAAAACATGATTTTCGGATTCAGGGGTCTCGAAACGTGGAGATCCGTTGAAAAACTGTGAAGTCAAATTTCTGACAATTGTAATACTTTCTCAATCATAAATGATGAGAATGTAAAAATTAACTCTAATTTTTAAGAAAGTCCCGACAGTCGTAGATTTATCCTAGCTAGGGGAAACGGTAAGCACACTGGGGAATTTTTGTGTTTGAGTGCTATCTATAAGAGTAACAACAGATAAGAATATGACACCAGTACATTTATTCTTCTGTATGCTGGTATTATCAAACTATTGTCCAGAATAGCCCCAGTTTTCCCCTATTTACTACTTCTGGGAAAAAACTGAGACATGTAGAATCAATTCTGTGGCCAGATTTGGATTTAGCGGTTCAAAATCCATAAGGGTAACCTAATAAATTGTCTCGAACAGACAACTTTTCTTTGTGGGCCTGCGTTATTTTAAATCAGGCATTTAAATAGATTTATTTTATGCATTTTTTAAGGCGTTTAAATAAATTATTAAAATATAAATAAATATAAATTTGAATATTTTTCGAATTTATAAGTTATAAAAAGATTTAATAATGAAAAATAGCTTAAATAAATACTTTCGTTAAATTTTACTAACAAGGAAAGTCTTCCAGGTGTCCCTCGCCGATTTGATTCTCCCTTAAATATGTTGTATTACTCAAAAAACTAAGCGACACGTATTTTTTTATACCTGCGGGAAAACACTTTAGGGGGGTAAAACAGCCTCTTAAAGATAGGGGTCTCAAGTTTCGAGTGTATAGTATTGTGTGTATTGAAGGGGTAAGCTACCCGTACATATTTTTTAAGTTGTGCTGAAAAATTTTTAAATTCAAAGGAAAAAATTTAAAAAAAATATATTTTGTAGTTGAGACAAAAATAAAGTTTAGGTGTTTCGCCAAAATAAGTTTTAAAAAATTAATGGGGATAGTTATCCCTAAAAACTATTTATCTTATGTCTATGATAATATATACTTTTCATACATAAAAAAAATTAGGAAATTTGTTTTATAACGATGGATGTAAAATAGAGTCCATCCAACACGAATAAAAAAATTACACAGTGGTAAACGCGACGGTTGAATCTCCCGTTTCGCGCTCGATAATAGGTTGCAGGTCTCACCTGCAACAAGTTTTAACTTATGTTTTTTCTTTGTTGTTTTGAATCTAGTGCGCCCATTTATAGCTTGAACTCACTCATACTTTGCCGTTTTCACATTCCTGCTAAGGACTCCCTAGCAAACGACAGCTTTTATTCCATCGTTGGATAAACTTTTGCCAAATATCATGTAAACTTTAACAGCGGGAAATTTTACATGCAATAAAATTTAACTCTATTTTTTCAGTAAATGGAAAAACATCTTGTCAATCCGCATTTTATTACAAATAACTACAATATCCTCTTGCCAAGATGCGTCAATAAGTTTCAAAGAAGGTGAAAGAAGGTGAAAAAAAATGTACTTAAAAGCACCTCTTATATCTTGGTCAAGTGGCGACCACTGTATTTCGTAAAGAGACTCACCGTCACGGGCGCACATGCTCTTCGCGCGTTGCGCGCGCAACTCGCAAGATTGAGCCCGTCTGTTGAATCCCGTGCTTCGCGCTCGACAATGTGTGGTCTCACGTTTCGCGCTTGGACACAATTACACCTCGCGCTTCGCGTTCGGAAATTTATACTTTGCATTTGAAATGCTTCAATGAAACTTTATCAAAAAGGTCTCTTTTAGGTCGCCGTATTTATGTGCGTCTTCATATTCTGAATATTCAACTTAATTAAGTATAGTTCAACATTGAGTTGCTAAAAGTTCTGTAGGCTTTGAGGTACACATTCTCTTCGTGATACTCGCGGTACGCGCTAGATTTTTAAAAGAGATTTGCAAACGTATAATTTCTGAACCACCTTAAAATAAATAAAAAACTACAATCTTTCTCTCAAACATTTTTCTCTTTCTCGGGTTGTAATGCTACGAATAGGGTTTTGGTATTCATATTATTTTTTATGGATAAAGAAAAATATCCTACAAGTCTTGTTTTAAATTTTTTATGTACCACCTTGATCAAAAAGTTTTAGGACTTTATTTTTAAAATCAAAAATAAAAGTTTATTCATTATAATCGATATTGTCTCCTTCAAAGTACTCTCCGTTGACTGCAACGCACTTTTGCCAGCGCTTTATTCAATCCTTGAAACATTTTTTGTAATCGGTTTGCGGTAGTCATCAGAGCCTTCTTCGATTTTTCCATGACCTCAACTCGGGTGCTGTTCTTACGCGTTCCACGGAGCGGTTTTTTGAGTCGACCGAATAGGAAAAAGTCGCAGGGGGCCAAATTAGGCGAATTCGGTCGTTGTTGGATGGTATTCGTTTCGTTTTTAGCTAAATGCTCACGGATTTGATCAAGCGCTCGCATAAGTGCGTTGCAGTCGATGGGGAGTACTTTGAAGGAAGCCATTTCGATTATGCTGAACAAAAACTTGTATTTTTGATTTTAAAAATAAAGTCCTAAGACTTTTTGACCAAGGTGGTATCTCACGTCTTTTGGTGTAATACTGGAATTTTTTATTTTCTGCATATTATTTTCGATGAATAAAACCAAAATTACCATTCCTATTGAAAAATGGTTTTAGAATATTTTGTAGAATTTTTCAAAAGCTATCATTCTTCTTTGAGACCTTCCTTTTCATATTTTGGGTTGTTTGGAAATTCTAATACTTTCACAATCATAAATGATGAGAACGTATTAAATTATTATAAATTTGTATCTCTTTTTTGAGTGAATAATTTTTTTCTATCAGTTTGTTTCCGTAACGTTTGTCGTTTTTCCACAAATTTTTAATAAAAATTTTTAATGTCATTTAGATGATTAAAACCAAAACTACGTGCCCCATCAGAAAGTGATTAATGAAAAATTTGTAGCTCTTTTTCAAGTAGAAAATTGTTGTAACTTTCTTTTTCGCAACTTCTGTCATTTTTCCACAAATTTTTTATTTATTTTTTAATTTTCAATGTACTTTTTCACGATTAAAACCAAAAATACGGGTCCTACCAAGAAATAATTATTAACGAATATTTATATTGTTTTCGGGATCACAATTTTTGTTAATTCATCTTTTTTCGTACCCTGCATAGTTTAACCGCAAAATGGAAAATTTAAATATTCATCCTTTTTTGGGAAATCAAAATTTTAATTTTCGATTTTCTGATAATTTTTTTTTATCGAAAGAAGTCATTAGGATAAATTGTTTGGCTTTCTGAGTACTATGGATAGCCATACATAAAATTTTTCAATATAAAAAAAGTTCACAAATGATAAAAATGCTCTAACTTTTTGAATTTTTATTCAAAATGCCTGGTCAACGAACTCGTTCTTTCTTTTAGGACCTTAAAAAAGTGTGGCAAATTTCGATTATATCTGCTTATTCTTTCGAGAGTTATGGTGTTTACGGAAGGATGGACAATCAGACGCCATCGTAAAAACTTGATTTTCGGATTCAGGGGGTCTCGAAACGCAGAGATCCGTTAAAAAACCGCGGTATAAATTTTCGGACAATTCTATTACTTTATCTATCATAAACGATGAGAAGTAAAAAATCCATGAGTTATTTTGCAAAGAATCGAGTAGTTACCTTGAAGTAACCTTGACTCTTAAAGTTACCTCGAAGAATCGAGAACTTACTTTGCGCACGCTTCGCAGGCAGGGGAAACTAAACTTCGCACATAGTTGTTTAAAAAAGAAATTCATTTAAAAATACAAGGTGCTATAAGAAGAACATTTCTATTCAATACTTCAATAACTCTTCAGTGTCAATATCTACCAGGTGTATACATATGAAACCGGTATTGCCATCTAGCGGCCAGTAGGCACACTTGTAGGCACTGTCGGAACTTACCATTTGTGCTAATTGGCG
>NC_046660.1:3678164-3681792 GCF_010883055.1 Belonocnema kinseyi | reverse complement strand
AGGGCGCATACTTTCAATAAAATATTTGTTATCATTCTCTTGAAATAAATGTGTTTTTTTCTTGAAAAAATACCGGTTTCATATGTATACACCTGGTAGTTGCCAGTTATAATTTAGATACCAAATCGGAATCATTTTAATAAACTGAGTATCAGTCTGCTTCTCTCCCTCTCAGGTACTGATTCTGATACTAAGAATTATGTCACAAGAAGATAATTTAGGTAAAACTGTCGTGGTAGTTGTGAGAGAGTCGCTGCACTTCGGTTTAGTGTGGCGTCCGCTTCAGATTCGGGGCGCTAATTACCCCGAACTTACGCAGATCAGCCGGTTCGAAGTGTGGGTGCTATATATTCCTAAGCTGCGAAAGCGGGGAACTGCGCCGCAAGCGCCGCGTGTGCAGAACGGCTCGACTGACGGTCGTTCAACAACGCGGAAAAAAATGGACCCGTGTTTCAGCGCCATCTCTGTCGGGCAGAAAAACAAAGCAGCATCCATGTGTCAGTGCACATATGCATGCATATGCTGCTCTTGTGTGCGCTAGTATCAGAGATGGTATTTTATTATTTTAATAAATACGGCTGGCTAAAATATAATTGGGGGGCTAAGTCAAGCTTTACAATAAAAAGGAGATGATACCGGTTTCAATCTTGTGCAAAACTGCGAATCTTGGAGACGTATCGTGAATATTGCAATTCATTTATTCAGGGCTTAATTGCACTTACTTTTCAGATCCACTTCTACAGGTTAGCCCTGAAGAACTGAACTGGAATGTTCACGAAACGTCGTTAAGATTCGTAGTTTTGTACACGATTGACATCACAAACACCTCCTTTTTATTATAATGAATCATCGTCAAAGCATTAAACTTATTTGTAAAGCTTTGTTTCCCTTTCTTTCAACTCATTGAAATCCTCTTGAGCAGTATGGCGGCAATGTATGTAGCCATTGCTCCCTCTGCACCCCACAACCCGATTTTAAAACTGAACTAACGCCACCTGTGTCGGGCAGTGAACTATTTCTGTACACCTCACAGTCTCATGGCCCACACGCCCTAGTTCGTAAGGGTCCGTTTTTTCCTATGAGAGTTGACCTACCCTGGCTCGACTCTACTGTTGATCAAACGGTTCGGCTTGTTCGGGGTAATAGTTTTTCAAAATCAGTTGGGCCGTTCTACCGAACAGAAATGCCACTGTTTACTATGTGATTGGTGCGACAATTGTACACTTTTAAACATTTTTTTCCGAATTTTACGAAACATGTAGTGGAAGCTTTTTGCAGTTACATTTTCCGTAACATTACGAAACGTTTTGTAATTTTCAGTAGCGCTAACGGCATCGTCTTTCACTTACATGTTTCGTGAAAATCCAAAATTTTTTCGTAATTTTCAGTAACGGTTACGTAAAATTCCAAGAGTAATACATTTTTTTCGGGTAATTATAATTTTAATACATAGACATTTTTTATGCATAACAATTTTAATTGACCGAAAAAATGTATTACTCTTGGAATTTAACGGTATCGTTACTGAAATCAGCTGCCTTGTATATCTGGCCAAAAAGGGTCTTCATGTCATTTCCTTCCTCCTCCTTCCTTATTTTGTTACATAAACGATTAATGTTCAATTTGATGTTCATGCTGCCAGGTGCTTACGAATTTCTGACTCGCGAGTCACTAACGATGAGACAATAGAAAATTTTGCACTCAAAAGTTACTTGCGAGGGGAATTAATATATATCAAGAACTTTTAAAAGTACGGGACCTATTATTTCCTTCTACAGCGACTGAGGCGAAAACGGCGACGTTCTTCCGAATGGTGCCGAAGTGATCCGAGTCATACCAATTACACAGGCACACAAAAAAAAAGTGTGCGGATCTGGTAACAAGACATACGTATTCCTATGGATTTTCGGGCGCGGAATTCAAATTCGGTATCAAAAATCACCCATCACGTCATAGTTGAGCCATAACCTCAAAAAATGACGAAAAATCATGCATTGAGGCAAATAAATTTCAAAATAATGCCAGTGATGCAAATTTTCACTTCAAAAACATGTCGACAACTGTGAAGGATAAACCCTTGCCTGATATCAACTTATTTAACATAACTTTACCCAACAGAACCTGACCTCACGAACTTGAATTAACAGAAATTTATTGATCTACACGTAAAGCTCTGGAAGCATATTTTCCCAGTAGCAAATGTGTGCTACATCAAATGGGTCAACTCGAGCCTAACCTAGAATTAAATCTAACCTAGCCTAACCTAACCTAAACTAACCTCACGAAACACAATTAAACTGATTGTGTTGTCCCATTGTGTTTGCGGTACCATTTCATTCAGCTTCGGCTTAACCTACATAGGGATTTATCCTATCCTGACCTAACAACATCTGACCTAACCTAACCGATTACGCTGGCAACTCTGTTCTTGCGTACTTTCATATTTTGACATTAATAGCAATAAATGTCTGGAGTTTCGTAACCACTTGTTGCTAGCATTATTCGCCTGTGTCTGTAATCAGGACACCTCCACGTGGTGACGGTGGGTAACGGATCCACACTGGCTGATTCCCTGGGTAAACGGCGTTCATGCCGTCATGGCAGACACAGGTAAAAAGTGTATTACGATGCAGGGAAAAACCCCAGTATCGGCGTCTGGTCAGGGTGGGAAAGCGGGCTCTCCGACGTCGTCATCATGCTATCTCAGCTCTTCATCAATGGATCACTTGGTTGATGTAGAGTCTCATGCTACAAGGAAAAAACCGCGAGCATTCTTCAATCGCATGTCTGCAAGAATAGCTCAGATTGATTCTGTTACATTTTCGGTAAATATGAAGTGAGCAGTTTGCGAAAATCAATCGACGCGGAAATGGAAAGTCTTTACGAAAAGTGTTTTGACCGTAAATTGCTGCACCAAGAAACAAAATGGATTCCTCGCGTCATTTGCAATTCCTGCAGACTTATGTTGTATCGTCTTAAAAATTTAAACAACGAAAATTACCGCAAGTACTCTGCACCAACCACATGAAAAAAATCCGTTATTGTGAAGGACTGCTACTTTTGCATGAATTCCGTCAAAGGATTCAACGCCAAAAATATAAATAACATTTCGTACATTAATGTGTGCACAGTCACAAGAGCAATTGAAATCAATAAAAATGCACGCCAGACTGATTTAAGCGCTTTACAAGATGTTAGAATGGAAGTTGAAAGTGAACGACATGGAGACGGTAGTGAAACCAGTGATCGAACAGAAAATAATTCTGATGATTCCGATGAAAATGACGAAAAAGATGACGAATATGGCGTGCATAAAATGAAATTGAAGGTTCCAATATTAGTGTCGCAACTAGAACTGAATGATTTTATCAGAGAACTTGGATGACCGAAAGACGGCAAAATCATAACAATGATATTAGGCCAACGATCGGGTTTCACGAGAGAGCCATGCTTTATATGCCTGTGGAATAGCAGAGATCGAGCCAATTAATACAGCAAAAAACATTGGCCTTTAAGAGATTCATTTAAACCTGGTTCTCATAATATCATCAACCAAAGCCTCGTTGCTCCAGAAAAAATTTTACTGCCACACCTCCACATAAAGCTTGGGCTCATAAAGCAATTTGTC
>NC_046660.1:3668059-3678064 GCF_010883055.1 Belonocnema kinseyi | reverse complement strand
GACGCTTGGGAAAGTTTTAAAGCAGTAAACGCAAATTTCCTCGGTAACAAAAAAAGTCCAGACTATGAGAATATTGTTGCGAAAATGATAAGAAACTACAAACAGTTAGGCTGCTTGATGAATTTTAAACTTCACTTTCTAGATTCCCATCTGGATAAGTTTCTAGAAAATGTTGGTGATTTCAGCGAAGAACAAGGGGAACGTTTTCATCAAGACATAAACGTGATGGAACAACGATATCAGGGTAGATGGGTCGAGGTCATGATGGCTGATTTTTGCTGGATGTTGAAAAGGGAAATGAATGTAGGTCTTAAACGTAAGCGTAACCCTTTGCATCGTTCCCTTGAAGAAAAAAGGACACGTTATAGCTGGCAGAAAATAGACTGAAGAAGGTCTATAAATCAATTTAATTGCGTTAAAAAGCAAGATAAAATGTATACACGAAAGATAGTATAAATATATCCCTTAAGTTTAAGAAAAGCAGAGAGAAAAAAATTTTGAATAAAACTCTTATTCATGTGCATGTTTAAGTTACAGTTATACATTTTAATTGATACAAACATTGTCGGGTTAATTGAAATGGGGTAAATTCTACTTGTAGTTCTAAGTTTCTTCAAATGAGTAATGTGCGTCTAAATTTTTAACCACCTGTAGTACAATGAAATGAATTTTATTGTGTTACAAAGGGAACACTTAAGTTAAGTTGTGTTGCGTTTAGCTGAATGAAACGGTACCGCAAACACAACGGGACAACACAATGAGTTTAATTGTGTTTCGTGAAGTTAGGTTAGGTTAGGTTAGGTCAGGTTTTTTCAAGTTAGGATAGGTTTGACCTCTATGTAGGTTAAGCCGAAGCTGAATAAAACGGTTCCGCAAACACAACGAGACAACACAATCAGTTTAATTGTGTTTCGTGAGGTTAGGTTAGATTAGGCTAGGTTAGATTTATTTCTAGGTTAGGCTCGAGTTGACCCATTCAATATAGCACACATTTGCTACTGGGAAAATATGCTTCCAGAGCTTTACGTGTAGTTGAATAAATTTCTGTTAATTCAGGTTAGGTGAGGTCAGGTTCTGTTGGGTAGAGTTATGTTAAATAAGTTGATATCAGGCAAGGGTTCATCCTTCACAGTTGTCGACATGTTTTTGAAGTGAAAATTTGCATCACTGGCATTATTTTGAAATTTATTTGCCTCAATGCATGATTTTTCGTCATTTTTTGAGGTTATGGCTCAACTATGACGTGATGGGTGATTTTTGATACCGAATTTGAATTCAGCGCTCCAAAATCCATAGGAATACGTGTATCTTGTTACCAGATCCGCACACTTTTTTGTGTGGCTGTGTTATTTACGTAATTTCACGAAGTATGTTCGTAATTTACTCCCAAACTTCGTAACTTTACGTAAAATTAGTAAATTTACAAAAATGTTATCGTCATTTCGAATTCAGTAACAGACATTTGGCACACTCCATTACTTTTGAACCTGAAATGTTTCGCAAATTTCCGAGCATTTTAAACAGTTTGCGTGTTGGATGAACGGCTCTACCAAACTTCTCTCCATGCAGCGACGCAAATTTCAGGTGTTCCATATACGAAATTTTCAGAAAGTCATGAAGCTTCGCCAACGCCAAAAGATAAACCTGATAATTTAATTGGAATTCCATCTAACTATTTAACTTGCATTCATTCCTATGGAATAGTTTTGAAATGATTTTGGTATCTGTTGAAAATTCTGAATGAAATTTTTGGATCTATAAAAAAATAATTTTTTTTATTTATAGGAAGTTTTCAAATTTTTAAAAGTATATAACTTTTCTAATTTTCATCAAAATTATAAATTTTTAGATAATTTGCAAGTCTTTTACCCATCTATAAAAAACTTTGATAAAAATTTATAAAATCTCAACAAAAAAATTTCAAAATTTTGAAAATGCATTCAATTTTTCAATTTTGGTTTGAAATATCTGATTAACGAACTTAGCCTTTATTTGGGGACCTTCAGAAGTGTCAAGTGCGGACTCGATTGGACAAATTCTTCAAAAGTTAGCGTGGCTACAACATTCAGGTAACCATACATACAGACATAAAGAGAGAGAGAGACAGACAGACACCGATGAAATTTTATGGTTTTCGGATTCTGTGAGTACTGAAACGTGATGATCCGTTAAAAACCAGAGATTGAAAGTTTGGACGATTACATTACATTCTCAGGAATGAGAATGTAAAAAAGATGTTTGAAACATTTAAAATATCACTTTTCAACAAAAATAGTAGAATCAAAATTTCTTTTAAAAAAATTGGTTTTTGACAATCTGGAAAGGTTTTTTTTTAATAGCTGAATCCTTAATGAAAAATATTAATTTCAACCATGAATATTAATTTTCTACCAGAAATTACCAATTTTCTACCAGAAATTACCAATTTTCTGCAAAATCTAGAAAGTTTCAAAGAAATATATGATTTTAAACTAAAAATTATCATTTTTCAACCAAAAGTAATATAAGTAGATTTTACCATTGGAGAAATTAATTTTTATAATATATATAGAAATTTGAAGAAAATAGTTGCATTTTCAATCAAAAAGGTTCGTTTTAAACCGAAGCAGATGAAGCTTTAATTATGAACTTAATATTCAACGAAAAAATGCGATGGTTCAGTTTTTAGTTAAAAAAATAATTTTCAATTTAAAGAAGTGTAATTAAAAAAAAAATCTGAGTTCTCTACCAAAACAGATTGTAATTGAAAAAATCAATAAATTTTTAACCAAAAATGGAAAGTTCAATTTTCACTTCAATATATTAATTTTTTTTTAAATTATCCGAAAAATGGTCGAATCCTCAATCAGCAAGATGAATGTTCAAACAAAAAGATTAATTTTCGATTAAAAAAGACGAATTTTTAACAAAATCCATACATTTTTAAACTATTAGTTAGATTTTTAACTAAAAAAGATCACAGTTTAATTAAAAAATTTAATTTTCTACCAAGAATGTCATAGTTGAATTTTCTGTTAAAAAAATTAATTTTTAACAGAAAAAAAAGCGTTATAAAAATTATTTCAAAGGAGATCGAATCCATTTAATATTAGGCAGGTTCTGCACTTCAAGTCATTGAATCGATCAGGAAGGGAATTATGTTGTTTTTAGATTAAATTTTAAGAGAAATATTTTTCCGTCATAAAAAAATTTTATGTTCAAAAGATTAATTTTTAACCAATAAGATTAATGTTTGACAAAATAGACGAATTTTTAACCAATTAATTGATTTTTAAACTATAAGGGAACAGTTTTAAAAAACTTTGTTTTGAAAATGTTGAACAATTTAGTTAAATTTTTTTCATTAATTAAAGAATATGATTATCATCAACTTGAGTTACAAAATCGTAATAAATGCTATTCATCAATATCAGGTGTAAATTAATTTTTAATTAAAAAAGCTCATTTGGAAAAAAATAGTTCAATTTCATTTTCTACCTAAAAATATAAAATTCGTTGAAATCCTATTATAAAAGATTAATTACAGTTTCAGATACAGAACTCGTCCCTTGGTGTCTTCTATTATTTTATACGAATATATTGTAACATTTAGTAAATATGTATAATATAGAAAAGATGGGCTTTCCATTTATTCTTTTTCATAAAAAGATAAATAGGCGCGCGCCGTGACGCGCGGAAGACTGCTAGTATTTGATATAAAAGTGTTGTGTATAATGTAGAAAAGTTGGCATATGGTACGAATGCGGGAGAAATACAAAGACCAAGCGCGGAGTGCGATTCCTATGAGTCGTGTTCCGTAGGTGCGCTCAAATTCTCAAATTCTCGAGCTAAGCTCTTTTAACGAAAGAGAGTTCACAATCACAAAATTACAGTGGTGGATTTTTTGAGTCTTGATTTTGAAAGGTTTGCGCAGTAATGTGCAACAATATAAAGATCAAGCGCGTAGCGCGAGGTAAATATATAATCGACCGCGAAGCGCGAGAATGAACAGTCGCGCGCCTCAGGCGCGCTCAAACTCGCGAGCCGCACGCGCAGCGCGAAATGGGAATGTGCTTGCGTAGCGGGCAGATTTTTTTAGATTTGATGCTGAATGAATATATAATTCAATTTTGCCTGATTTTATTTTTTGAATTCATTGTATGTAAATAATAACATAAGGTTGACAGACGGCTTATTAATCAAATTAAATTATCAATATATGTTACGTTTCAAAATTTGTTTTCAGTGTTGTACAAAAATCTGAGGGAATATAAAGATAGACAGAATATGGAGATAGAAGTGCGCACCAAGTCAATAAAAATCATTTGTAAGTGAAATACAACCTTCAACTACCATTAAAAAATTTGGAGGATTTTCAATTATTTGATTAATCTTACCGAAAGCCAGTCTTTATTTTACCACAGGCAAGGCTATTTATTGGACTTCGCAGTGCATTGAACAATACGGTAAAAAGCACTTCTACAGAAACTTGACAATGAACTTGACTGCCGTTAAACAAGTGGCGAACAAGCACTTATTTGAAAATTATAACTTCTGTGGACATACTTACACTGGGTAATGGACTGATGATTACCGTAAAATACTAATAAGACTGAACTACAGATCTTATGCTTATTTGGTGGCACAAGTTCGTAGAGCCAGTTTCACAAAAAGAGTTCATTATATTTTCAAGAATTGTGAGGTTGTTGTATGTAGATGGTATAAGTTGACAGGAAAAGGTTAATTTTTTATGAAAGAAATGTTACATAACTAGAAATATTATATTCAACAATTTTAATTTCTTGCAAAATTTTTTTTTTCTAAATCGCTTCTCAGCAATTTGTAAAAAATAAAACGATCCTGATAAATGATTGCTTAATTCTTTGACAAAAAGATTATTATCTACAACTACCTTTTCAAATTTTTCAAGAAGTAAAGCAATTCATAGAAAATTGAAATTGATTACAAAAAAATGTTAATAAATCGTAAATTATAGGTCATTTTTCGATAATTTTAATTCTTCAAGTGCCAACTGAATTTTTTTGTAAACATTCTAAATCTTCAAGCTGCATGGGATCTTTTCGCCTAAAATTAAACTATCATTTATCATCATCGTATTTTTTTAAATTTGAGAAGAAGTGATATAGATAAACA
The DNA here is from genome assembly GCF_010883055.1 of Belonocnema kinseyi. NCBI lineage: Eukaryota > Metazoa > Arthropoda > Insecta > Hymenoptera > Cynipidae > Belonocnema > Belonocnema kinseyi. Next base: position 3,672,931 of record NC_046660.1, on the reverse strand, counting down.
AATATTTCTCTAGATATAAAAATTGTTACATAAAATATTTCTGGTTATTCAGCATATTTTTCATAAAAATAAAACATTTTTTCCTGGAAAATTATACCATCAACGAAAAAGTTACGTTTCTTAAAAGTATAATTAAACTTTTATTTCTTAAGCATGTTCTTTGCTTGCTCGTACTGCATTAATTTTGACTTAAAATACTAATGCCATTATACATGTATAAATATAGTCAGTCAGCTTTTATATAGTGCTAAATTTGAAATCACGGAGAAGGAGGCTCTAAACAACATTAAAACCATTATTTGAAATTTCAAAGATTAGGGTGGCCGTCGAAAGAAGAGCACCATGCACTAGTATCGAGTTTACTTAAATTCAATGTATTTTACTTTAATTTTGACTAAATAATAGTTTATCATTCATAAATCGCTCTTTATTCACAAAATTGATCAAATGGGTCATAATGAGACTGATCGGGTGGCAATCTGGTTCCGAGTGGGACTTCAGATCTGGCACGGGTGTGCCCTAGCTTTTACGCAAATTTTGCGGAATCGTTCCCCAATTAATTTTATTCCTGTCATTCAATAAATATGTACACATGTTTAAGATTTATAAACATAACAAGTAATTTATTAGGAAAACCTTATTCAAAGAATCAAAATTGAAAGATTGGTAATAAATAATTTTGTAAATAAAATATAAGTGAATCAAGAAAGAAAGAGAACAGGTACATATTCAAGGTTGTAAAGCTGATTTTGAGGGGAAATGGACGTAAGTGTATTTTCCTGAAAAAGAACAAATGTATTATTTTTATAATTATCTTACTCTAATATAATCTTAGTGAAGTGCAACACAAAGAACTGCAATAATTAAAAGTATATAAAACACGTGTTTTGTAGAAAAAATGTACGAAATAATGTCTTATTGAAATGAGAAGAATCAATTGTTGCAACGAACTCTCCTAAATTTCACTGAAAACAAAGTTTGCTCAAAGTACGGCTATAATAAACGAAGTAAAAGTCTTCGTTATCTGCGCTACTACACCGTAACCGTGTCCACTTTCATATACTTTATAAGTCTATTTAAGTGCAGAGTTTAGAAACAATTCTCTCCAAGACCCGGAAAGAGAATTTGCAACTGACCGGTGGGTAAGCGGTTTCATGTTCGAACAGGTGAATGCAAGCAGTGCAGAGTTACCCGCTGAATCGGTAGGAGGTTCGCGAGAGTACGTTCACCCGTTAAAAATCCTGTCTAGGTACATACTTTATACTGTTCATTTCACGCCAAATACACCGTCCACAACGCGGGACTGAAAACCGTACAAAATTACCTACCAATCAACGATATCTCGCAATGGTGCAAGACCGCTATTAACGATTTTCAACTTTTCATAAAGAAAGTTTTACAACGTTATTTATTATTTACATCAATTTCATATCAAAGCACACTGCTCGATCATGTAAGGAGTTTACTCAGACGTGAGTATTTAAACAATACATTTACTTGTTATCTGTTTCCGTTGTAGTTTTTGTTGCAGAATTCAAACATAATTCTCATGTTCTGTCTACACTTGAGGTTTCGAGTTTTTTTGATTAAACAATTTTTAGAAATAAAGTTCAAATCGTGCTTACAAGAGGTGTATTTTAAATTCTATTATATAAATGCATATAAACTAACTCAGGCATATACATTATACAGCTGTCATATTTATCTGGTGACGGATAAATTTTACGTTCACTCGAAATGTAACGCTGCAACAAAAACGTCTGAACTCTGAAATCGGAATATAAAAGTTCGAATTTTGTTAGTGTAATATTATACTATTATTATATCCTGGATATGAAGTTAAGACTGGCAAGACTATAATCAATCTACAGTTTTGTATGCTAATTATTAATCTATAGATTAAGCACTCTGATGCTGGGATACAGTTAATCCATGAATCTCAATTGGGTGGGAAAATAAACTTTTTGTTTAAGATAGGAGCTTAACTATTGTGTTCTCTCATGCAGCTGTGTTCCAATTAGTTGCTATATACCAAGTTCTGGAACGTGGTAGCGAATGGATTTTTTTCACACATCGATGCGATAATTGCTTTGCTTTCATAGCTGACAAAAACACGTATTAGTAAATATATTATCGAAAACCAGTTATTTTGGAAATAAGTACATTAAATATAGAAATGAAACATGAAAATATATTAGAAGAAAAAAAAAACAACATTGTGGTATCCATTGTAACATTTCTCTTTTCTCGTATTATTTTTCTAGCAATCAAATCGTAATGCTCTGACAAAACTCCCTGTATTTCTTATAAATGATAGCCCTCATTTTATTTAATAGAGATGTCCCATATAGACCAGTTTCAATACTGTAATTTAGCATTGAAGAATAGTTCGGTTTGCTGTTTAATGTATCCTGTTCAGCAGGTCGTGACCGATTGTTAACGTCGGTTACAAGGCTGGAAGGATATATTGAAAATATCCCTGAGAACTTTATAAAGAAAATTAGCAACAAATGCAACCATTTCATTGATTTTAATAATTTAAAAAATTACTCTACCATTTTATGAGTAATTCGGCCCGCACAAGTAATATATGATTGCGCAGAATTTGTTTTCGTTAAAAATGGGTTTCCATATGATCAGCCAGACTCACTTTATTCCAAAAAACTTTTCTTCTAATCTTTTAAAGAAAAACTCAAAGATTCTGCACAGCGAAATCTTATATCTGTCATCATGTTCTGATTTTTCTACATTATTGAGTATAGTTAAAGATTAAGTTGCTTAAAGCTGCGCACAATAAAAAACTACAATGCTTTCTTCAGACAATCTTTCCTATTTCGTGTTATCATACTAAAAGTAGGATTTTTGTTTTCATATTCTTTTTGATGGATAAAACTAAATATCCTAAAATTTTTCTTTTAGATTTTTTGCGTATCTTGCGTCTTTTCATGCAATACTGAAATTTTCCATTTTTATATTCTCATGCATGAGAGTGTAATGTAATAGTCTAAATTTTCGATCTCTGGTTCTTAACGGATCCTTACGTTTCGGCACGCACAAAATCCGAAAATTATAAAATGTTGTCGGTGTCTCTCTGTATGTCTATCTGTCTTTATGTCTGCCTGTATGTACACAGAAAAAACGAAAGATAAACTTTACGTCGATTCCAGGTGAAAGATTCACCGCAACAAAAATAAACCTTGTCGGATAAATTCTACATTAATCGAAGATAATTTCCGATTTTTAACCTTGCCAGAATAATCTTTCGCCTTATAATCGCTCCATTTTTATTCGACATGTAGCCAAAATTACGACGCCAGCGGTATCCAGTGTCGTTTAACTTAATTAAATTTGAGAGAAATGGGGATTCCCATCTGTCAATTGTTTTTACGCTTTTTGCTAAATGATATTATAAATAAGTTCTAATTTGTCTACAATAGTGTAATTTGTTTCGGAGAAGATACTAAAACAGTAAGAACAATTCTTTTTCTTTTTTCTGTTGCTTATTCTACATGTTTTACCAAAGTTCGCTCACTTCAGCGTGACGCAGTAGACGAGATCAAAATTATTCTCCTAACCTGGTTGAAACTTTCGCCAAAATATATTTAGTTTTTAACTGTTGCAAGTATTAGCTGCAACAAATTTTAAGTTTTGTTTTTTCTCTGTTCTTTTAAATCTGGTGTCCTGATTTAGAACTCGAATTCACTCATACTTTGCCGTTTTCCCATTGCTGTTAAGGATGCCGTAGCAGACGGTAGCTTTTATTTTATCGTAGGATAAACTTTCGCCAAATATCATGTAAACTTTAACAGTTCGTAAATCAGACATTTCCAACCAAAATTTAAAAAATTGAGAGAATTTTCAAAATTTTCAAAATTTGTTTTCAAATTATAGAAATTTTTGTCAAAGTTTCTAATAGATGGGTAAAGGACTTGTAAATTATCTAAACAAAATTTTTTATTTTTATGAAAATTACAACAGTTCTACACTTTTCAAAAATTTGAAAATTTTCAAAAAGTATAAAAAATTATTTTTTTTTCATAGATCCAAAAACTTCATTCAAAATATTCACTAGATACCAAATATATTTCAAAACGATTCTAACCGAATTTTTCGATTAGCCCACAATTTTAAAAATTAGAGCATTTTCAAAGTTTTCAAATTTTAAAAAAAATTTTGTCAAAGCTTCGTATAAATGTGTAAAAGACTTGTAAATTATCCAAATAAAATTTTCAATTTTGATGAAAATTAGAAAAGTTATATACTTTTGAAAATTTTGAAAATCTTCAGATAAATATAAAAAAATATTTTTCTAAAAGATTAGGAAATTTTATTTAAATTCATCACTATATACCAAATATATTTAGAAACCATGTCAGTTATAGGCCTGAAGTTCGAGACGTCTGACATAGACGATTTCAGACTAAATTTTTTTAAAAAATATTTATTTTTGTAAACTTTTTTTTCACAATAATGTAGGGGAAAGTTGAAAAAACACATTCTCACTTTCGGTTTGTCCAATTTTGTCTAAAAGAAAAATGAGAGATAAATCAATATTTTCCCTACAAATGTTCATTTTCTATTCAAAAAAGTATATTTTACTGCTTTTTTATATATTAATTTCGACTCACACAATCCACGAGGTGTAAAGATTATTCCAAAAATTAATGATCCATTATAAAAAAGTGTCCAATTCGACCAAACGTGCCCCTCCAACTGTGTCAATGCACTTATAAAGTCATTTTCGTATCGAATGAATAAAATCAGACACGTTTAAATATCATATTTTTTAAGACATTTGTAAGAGGAAAGATCATAAAAAAAATAAAATAAAAAATCGTATGTCAGGAGGTCGGTCAAATCTGACCAAATGTT
>NC_046660.1:3660792-3667959 GCF_010883055.1 Belonocnema kinseyi | reverse complement strand
ACACACACACACACACACACACACACAAATTTGACATTAAAGAAGGTTCTTAAAGCACCTACGGCCTTGACGATTACATTCTCATTCCCATAATCGGGCTTCGCGCTCTACTGTTAGATTATACAGGCTCGAATTTTAAAAAATGTGGAATTATCGAAAAATTCGGCTAAAATAGTTAAAAAATATATTTAGTATCTAGTGAAAATTTTTGGATCTATGAAAAAAATAATTTTTTATATTTTCTGAAGATTTTCAAAGTTTTGGAAAGTATATAACTTTTCTAATTTTCATCAAAATTATAAATTTTTAGATAATTTGCAAGTCTTTTATCCATCTATAAAAAACTTTGATAAAAATTTATAAAATCTCAACAAAAAAATTTCAAAATTTTGAAAATGCATTCAATTTTTCAATTTTGGTTTGAAATATCTGATTAACGAACTTAGCCTTTATTTGGGGACCTTCAGAAGTGTATCAAGTGCGGACTCGATTGAACAAATTCTTCAAAAGTTAGCGTGGCTACAACATTCAGGTAACCATACATACAGACATAAAGACAGATAGACAGACAGACACCGATGAAATTTTATGATTTTCGGATTCTGTGAGTACTGAAACGTGATGATCCGTTAAAAACCAGAGATTGAAAGTTTGGACGATTACATTACATTCTCAGGAATGAGAATGTAAAAATGCAGTTACAATTCATGGCTGTAATTCCTCAGAAGTTTAAATCACAGTTTTCGATTTAAGTTATAGTATTTACAATAGTTGAAAAAAATTACTTAAAGTGTACGCATTAAACGTACGAAAACGAGTGCGAAGCGCGAGAGCGTACACGTGCGCCTCAGGCGCGCTGAAACTCCGCGCGACGCGCCGCGCGCAACGAGAATGTGCCCGCGCAGCGGACATATTTTTTTTGTATTATTTATTTTTCAAAGTTTTTTTGCATGGTGATGTAGGGGAAGGTTAAAAAAACACATTCTCGTTTTTGGTTTTTCCAATTTTGCCTTAAAGAAAAACATGAGAGCAAAATCAAATTTTTCTCTACAAATGTTCATCTTCTGTTAAAAAAATATATATTTTACTGCTTTTTTATATATTAATTTCGACTCAAATCATTCACGAGGTATAAAGACAAAGCGAAAAATTAATGACTTATTATCAAAAAAGTGCCCAGTTTAAAAAATGTCCGATTTTATTAATTCGATTCGAAAATGGAACTTATAAGTGCATTGACACGATTAGTGCGGCACGTTTGGTCAAATTGGACATTTTCTTGATAATGGATCATTAATTTTTGGCTTTGGCTTTACACCTCGTGAATGGTGTGAGTCGAAATTAATATCTAAAAAAGCAGTAAAATATATTTTTTAAATAGAAAATGAACATTTGTACAGAAAAATTGGATTTTACTCTCATGTTTTTTTTTGAGGCAAAATTGGAAAAACCGAAAGTGAGAATGTGTTTTTTTAACCTTCCCCCACATTACTACGCAAAAAAAGTTTAAAAAAATTAATATTAAAAAAAAATTCAGTGTGAAATCGTCTATGTCAGAGGTCTATAACTTCAGGTCTATATGTCAATTAAATTTTTTGATTAGACAAAAATTTAAAAAGTTTGAGCTCTTTCAAAATTTGAATAAAATTTTTTTGATTTTTAGAAATTTTTGTCAAATTTTCTGGTACGCGTCAAAAAGACTTGCAAAGTATCCTTATGACATTTTTAAATTCGTTAAAACTTGAAAAAGTTATATGCTTTTCAACATTTTGAAAATTTCCAATAAAAGGAAAATTTTTATTTTTAATAGGTTAAGAAATATCAATTCAAGTTTCTACTAGATAAAAAATATATTTTATTCAAAAATATTATCATGGAATATCTTAATTAGACAAAAGTTCCAAAAGTTAGATCATTTTCAGAAATATGCAATTTTAGTTTTTCAAGAGATCCATAAGTTTAAAGCGTTGTTTTTAGTAGATTATAATGAGATTTACACATTATCTTGACGAAGTTTTTCAATTGACCACAAATAATTGAGCGCGAAGCGCGAGTTTTGTATTTAGAATGTAATCGTCAAAGCCGTAGGTGCTTTGCAAACCTTCTTTAAAAAGAAATCGAAAAAAATTTCAGTTACAATTTATGGTTGTAATTCCTTGGAAGTTTAAATCACAGTTTTCGATTTAATTTATAGTATTTACATCAGTTGAAAAAATATAGTTAAAGTGTACGCATGAATATATACTTTCTCAATCATGAATAACGAGGATATAATAAATTATAACTTTGCATCTCTTTTTGGGTGAACAACTTTTGTCCATCAATTTTTACATTCTGGTCACAGAAACCCGTGCAGAAATCGCCATGTATCTTCCCGGTTCCAGGCTTGGGCCAGGCCGGGGGCCTCTAGCCTGGGCTCTAGATTATATTTTTCAATGGCTCGACCTCGACCCCGTCTAGATCCAGGCTTGATCACCAGGCCAGGGTCCAGTTTCGCCAGGCTTGGGCCCGGTTAGGTCCACGAACAAATGTCCACACGGAAAGTATTAGATTTGTGTGTTTTTGAGTCCACTAAAATGCTAATTTTTGAAGGCTCTACAAGATTGTCATGACAACTTTGTGAATTTTGTTCAAAAAATTGAAAAATAAAATTTTGACGGTACAAAAAATAAAAAAAAAAGTTCATTTATCGGTCAAGCTATACAAGATACGCCAAAAGATGGGTGTATAAAAATTATGCACAAAAAAAAAATCTGCAAATTTGTTATTATTCACTCTTTGATAGGGCGCGTAGTTTTTGCTTTATTCGTAAAAAACAGCATTAAGAAAAAAAATTAATTTTTTGACAAACGACACAAGCTACGAAAAAATAAAGAGCCATAATTTGTTTAAGCAACAAATATCTACAAACTTGTTATCAATTATTTTTTGATAGAATGAGTAGTTTTTGCTTTAACAGTGAAGAATAACATTGACAATAAAAAAACACAACTCTTGTGAAGTTTACAGTACTTGCCATCGGCTCATCTTTGGTTCGTTTCCGGCTCGTCTCTGGCTCGTACAGCTAACTTCACACTCGTGTGGAACTGCCTACTTTCCGCACTTGTAGCACAATATATTATTGATATGATACTGTGGCACATAACGTAAAAAAGTTGACGATTTAAACAAAATCTAGTGTGAAGCACTAGATAAGTGGTGATAATGTCTTCGTTAAAGCGAAGGACTCTTAATAAAAAATAATTCATAATCACCAACTTACAGTGGTTGATTTGTTGATCTTTAATTTTAAAAGACAAAGCGCGAGAGCCAACAGTCTCGCGCCCTTTAATCCCATTTTTTACGATTAAAACCAATACTAATATAAGCGTCTATCAAAAAGTGATATATAAAAAATTTATGGATGTGTTTTAGGTGTACAACTTTTTTTTACTAACTTTTCTTTCGTAGATTGTGTCGCTTTACCAAAAATTTCATTAATTTTATTTTCAATGTTAATTTTCACAATTAAAGCAAAAACTACACGTCTATCACAGATCTAAATTATAATAGTCTTGCAGGGCCTTCAAACAACAACGTTTTCATTCTCTTGACTTTTTTGCATATCGTGCTTTGTTAACGAACTCATTATTTCTTTTAGAACCCAAAAAAAGTGTGCCAAAGCTCGATTTCATCTGGCTACTTTTTAAAATGATTATCGTCTTTACGGACGAACGGACAGATAGGCAGACACATAGACGTCACCGTCAAAATATGATTTTGGGTTTCAGGGATACTGAAGTGTGAAATTTCTGACAATTTTAATATGCTCTCTCAATTATAAATAATGAGAATGTAAAAAAAATCATTGTCAAATATTTCAAGCATTAGAAAGCTTTTTAAAATAAAGATTGCATCTTATTCTTTTGTAGCTAACGCACTTTCTGAACATAATTTTGACTTAAAGTTCTGCGATTTCAGAGAAGATTTAAAGCGTGTCTCGTCCTCTGAGTTCCCAAATTGAAATGAACTCAACAATTTTTTAGCCTAGCTTCGGGCCCAGCGAGGACCCAGATTATCCCTGCCATTTCCGACTGGCACGCTCGGAATTAACGATCGTTCGAACTTCACAAAAGTTCATATTCACGTTCAAAATTCACCACTAAATCAGGAGCGTATGAAATTAACAATATTCCCTATTATCTAGAATATTTTATTTTACTTTTACCAAATGAAAATATACTTTTTGGATTATGACCGCCCGTCTTACTTCTGAATAATAAGGATCGGTCAACTATGTTGTTGGATTAATTATCACATTGATTATCCCGACTTTAATGAATTCTCTATGACTTGAGTCAAAAGCCTTATTTTCCTGAATCCCTATAACATATATATGAATATTGAACACAAATGTTGACTAAAAACCGGGCGATAAGAGGAATATATTAGTATAGCTTTAAAATTGTAATATACTCAAATATGCTACCTGAAATATTGCTTATCCCTGCACGCGTGTAACCAGTTTGAAAGCATTATACATAATCATTACTGGAAATGAAAAAATGTAGACGTAATATGTAACGTTACAAGTGCCCTTTAAATAGAATGTTGGAACGTAAATATTTTCCTGACGCGACTAGTGGCAAACATTTCACCATAACTTGTTCTAGTTAATTAACAAAATAAAGGCCTATTGCCGCTCATAATACAGATATATTTCTTCGGGTCTTATTGTCCCCAAATTATTATAGCAAAGAAGCACCGAGCTTGAGAAAAATAAAAATAAAAATAAAAATATAACACAACATATAGCTTGGTCAATAATAAATTTGTAACTTCTATGTAGATAAAATTGAATTTTGTTTGCATTGAAACGAATCAATATTCAATAGAGTTGACATTTTAACCATTTTTAATGTCGTGGCTAAATCTTAGCACGTTAAGGTCATTTTCGTTGCAGGTAAAGATTACTCTGAAATCGCTGTAAAGATTGCATTTTGTACTATATATAAAAGTCAATTGCTACAGCGCAAGTCAACCCCCCTCCAAAGTTTTCATTTCCCGAGGAAACCCATCATTTTTTGTTTAATTCAAATATTAACACGTGCCACCGGCCACTTCTAGATCCCATTTTATTAACATCACAGAAAAAAATAAGAATAAAATTTGTTGCAGGAGATTTTTTAGAGCGCTAAACTATTGTTTAGCCATTTTCGCGTCTTTCAAAAAACATTTCTTTGTCATCGAAGAACAAAAGAAAGTTTAACCGAAATTTGTGTAAAGTTTATCCTGTGAAGTTAATTTTTATTGCAGAGAATCTTTCGTCGGAAATCGATGTAAAGTCTTCTATTTTTTCTGTGATGAGGAAATTTTGGATTTTCAAAAAATTGAACTAATTCTCCAAGGTTTCATCGAAACGTGCCAACTTTTTTGAGGGGTTCATGAGGAGGGAAAAAATGAGGCTTTTTCAAATTTTCTCATTCTGGTTGACCCAAGCACTTATACAAGGATTAAAGTGCTTGTAATTTTCTGCAAAATGAAAAAAATCGAATAGAACATCTAGAAACGTTAGAACCAAAATAAAATTATGGCCTTTTAAATATTACCCTTTTTTATGAAATTTTGTTCAACACAAATTTTATAAATAAAATTGGTCGTTTTTCAAAAGAACTCAGTTTCTCAGCATCTCAGATGAAAGTTGCCAGTAAGTTATTTAAAAATGACTTAATTTTGAGTTGATCTGAAAAGAAAACAATGCTCTAGCTGTAATAGAACCAAAATCGACTTCTTATTGCCATAACTCCCCAAATTTTAGAGATGGAACATTCGATTTTTTTTTCATTTTGCAGAACATTTTAAGCACTTCAATCCGTGTATAAGTACTTGGGACATAGGGTCAACCGAAATAAGGAAATTTTGAACAAAAGAATTTTTTCTCACGTTTTTCACCATTTTTCAAAAATATTGAAGGGTTTCAGTGCTCGTAAGATGTTCAGCACCTGCAGCCCTTTTTCGGATGCCAGATTGAATGGTTCGTGCCAATAAAATTCTACTTTCAATTTATTTTTATTAAAATATGTTGTATAGTCTCTTCAAAGATTCAAAAAAGAAGTTTTCTCAAAAACGGCCAAAGTGTTTTTTTCCTTTTTGGGCTCAAAATGATCGTGGGTCATCCCAGAAGCATATTCAGAAAAAAAACTGGCATAGTGAAATTTAAAAAAAATCAATTTCATCGGTATTTGCGAAAAAATACGGAAAAACTTCAACAAATTTTTTCATGTTATCCATGATTAGGACATGTTCAAGCGCAAAAACGTGACCCTTTAATTGACCCTTAAATTTAGTTTGTGAACATTTGTGCTAAGATATCATCGATCAAAGACAGAAAGGTCCTTTTTGATTTCAAGTACCATATCTCAGTGAAAAATTATCATGCCGAGGTTTACAATTTTTGTTGGAAATTGCGCGAAACATGTAGCTCTGAAATTGGTCTTTGCCAAAAGATTTCAAAACTAGATACTTGACGCTTCAAAATGCTTTTTTTAAGACCTTGATATGACCCTTTTTTACTGAGATACAGCATTCTGAAAAATGACTAAAAATTCGGAAAATTTTGTTGACCCTTTAGTTTTTTCCATTTGTGTATTAACAATTTTTAGATTTTTCAAATAACTATAATTTGTTTAAACAGTTATTTTTACAATTGTTTTAAATTAGTATATTTACAAATAGATAATTCAAATATTATTATATGATGAAATTTATTGAGTACTTCTGTTTTTAATTTTTATTTAAAAACATTAGGTGATTTAAAATTCAATGTAGAGTTAGAATTATAAAAACTATTCACAAAAATGGATTGTAGTGTTCGCAAAAATTGAATAGTTTAGATTTTGAGATTCCCGATCTGGGCCCAAAGGGACTTGGCCTGGCCCCGATGGGGGCCAGGTCAAAATTTCTGCATTTGCAGCATTGTAATTAGACTGCATATAAAGTGTATTTGAATTATATTTCATTATATCATTTGAAAGTATTTGACCAATATCAAGCTGACATACTGGAAGACACAAAAAATATAAATTAATATGTATATATTTTTGAAAACAATTCTATGCACTATATTTTATGACGTTTTGAACAGAAGTTGTTACTGCTCGAAATCATTCCATTATTATTATTATTATT
>NC_046660.1:3658794-3660692 GCF_010883055.1 Belonocnema kinseyi | reverse complement strand
CGTCGTATTGATTCCTTTACAGACTGTAACCACCTATCTCACGGTTGTGATACGTGGTTGTGACTGAAATTTTACCGCGATTTCGCTGGAAGCGGGTGCAATATTCCAGATTAGCACCCGCTCCCAGCGAAATCCTGCGGTTGTCCTTATGAAAATTTTTTAATTATATATATCATATGCTATTTGATTAACATAGGGAAATTTTGGATTTCCGGAAAATTGAAATCATGCTCCAGGGTTTCATCCCGATCTGACTCTGATCAGTAGAACTTTGTGGCCCATACATGGGCTCGACCGGGCTTAGACCGATTTCCTACTGAAACGCTTAGTATGCCACTAGCTTAGTATACACCAGCCAATATGCCACGAATCCTGCATGAGGAAAATTAAAGAAGTAATTACACTCTGCGGCTCATTGAAATCTAACCTCAAATAAATTATTATTAAAAAAATAAAATAAAAAATAATTCTAAAAGATCATGTTCTTTCAATTTAATTCAAAGTTATAGAATTTTAAAATCTTTTGACAAAAAATGGATTGTAGTATGCGCAAAGTTTTAATATTTTAAGAATACCATAGAATATGCGACACAATCGAATGTGCAATTGAATGTGCAATTTATTCTGTATTAATAATACATTAATTATAAAAATACATTGAAAACATATTTTTATCAAATGAATTTCGGAATCAAGTAGTGTAATCAAAAGAGAGCTACTAACTCAACTGCACATGCGTCGCACTCGGCATCCAATTGGTTGCTATTCGCGCGCAGTTTAAAATGTTTACAAATATTATTTTTTCGTTTATGATAAATAATGACATTGCAACGTATAAAAATGTCCTTTAGATCGGAACCAATGAATCCTAATAAGCATAAAAAATAATTATATTCTTTAATTTATACGTTGAATAACCAGAAATATTTTATTCAAAAATTTTTATTTCTTGTAGAAGTCTTTTTTTCTATATCGCTTTTGAGCAAATTAAAAAAAATAAAGCAATCCTAATAAATAATAGCTTATTTTTCGGAGAAAAGATTATTTACAACTAACTTTAAATTTATAAAAAAAATGTAGAGAAATTGACAAAAATTGAATTTGTTTACAAAAAAAGGTTGATAAATCGTATTTTTGCATGAAGAATACTTTTTTTCTGACTTCTGTTCTTTGCGGGCCCGTATTACTTTATTTTTAACCTAAAATACCCTTATCTTTATTGGAAATTCCAAAGATTGAGGTGTTCGTCGAAAGGAGCGTGCCATTCACTAGTTTCGAGTTTACTTAAATTAAATGTTTATTCTGGAAATTTAATAATGGCTTATAATGAGACTGATTGGGTACCGATCGGGAATCCCGACCTTGCCCCGAATGGGATTCTTGATCTAAGCCTGGTCTGGCCTTGATCATTGCCAGCTCCAAACTTCTTCACGGGTTTCTTTTAAAAACATTATATAATTCTTAAAACACTAATTTTTAACACATGAAATAAATATCTGTTTTTTTAATCCATTCTTATTTGCTCAGCAGTGTTTTTCGATAACTTTAAAAAAATGAAATAAAATAGAATGCATAAAAATATTTTTCTGAATTTATACTGTTTAGTGAATAGGATAAATATATTCACCATTTTTCAAATGTTTAAACAAGTATAATTTGTTGAATAATATTTTTAAAATAGTATTCCCTGAATTAAACATAGTAGACCTTGGCCACTAATGGACCCAAGTGGGGAACCTTACATAACGACTTTGTAAAGATCTTCACTTCGGGTGATTGCTAGAGAGATTGATCAGCAACCTGGGTCGGAGCAGTCTTGCGGAACGAACGTGTTATTTACATAAATAGCACGAGAATTCTGGATCAATCTGAAAAATCTCTATCCCTTCCACACACTG
>NC_046660.1:3652575-3658694 GCF_010883055.1 Belonocnema kinseyi | reverse complement strand
ATCACAAAAATATAATTTGTTGTTTAAATATACCTGTTAGATTAATGCATACTGTTGATTTTTGTGACGTTACAGAAAAATGTTCAAGAGAAATAATGCTGACAAATATATGGTTATAAGGCAGTAAAAACGAAGATATGGCAGCGTTCAATGCCGCATGGTTTTTTCAAATAATTGTGGTTCTTCTGATTATCTTAGTAGCAGTTCAAGATAATTACGTAACAGGTATGTAGCTATACAATTATGTGTACATATAAAGAATGTTAATTTAATTCTAAATTTAATAGCGGGTCTGTTCTTCATGTGCTCTTATTGAACACAAATTTAGTAAGTTTATATCTCATTTTTGGACTCAAAATTCGCAAGGCAAAATAAACAATTTTGTAAGTCGACTATAAAATAGTCAATATCTAAAAGATAATGAAAAGCGATGTTATTTATTTTATTATATAACAATATACAATAATATTATAATATAATATTTTAAAAATAAACAATAAAATTTATTGAATTTACTAACCCGGAATGAAAATAACCTAAAGAACAATTGAGAAACGGAGAATTGAGGATACATATACATAAATACTCGACATGATGTAAGGAACTTTTATGTACACGACTCTATCCTGATGAGGAAAACGTATATTTTTCGAAATGTCGAATAATGTGAATAAAAGATTCTTTCAACACCTTAATGCTTTGGTTTAAAGTATGTCATTTTTAACATCTCATTCATTGTTTTAAATATTGACTATAAAATATATAGTAAGCGCAGGTAAATATCATTAATTAGAACAGTATTTTTATATTTGAAGGATCCCTGGATATAAGGGCGTAAGTTTCACATTTTGGAAATGCGTTTTATCTGCCAACATTAATTTTTTTATCGACTGTAGAAGATTATGGTCCAGTTCGAATTAAAAGTGAAGCAAAACCCTGGTTTACTTGTTTAAAAAAAGTGATTAATTCTTTTTGGCGTTTCTGCTAACGATTCTATAAAGCTAAGTAATAGCTCGAAAGTGTTTTCTGGTGTTTTAAATAAAAAAATGGAAAAGTTATGCAACTTTCTGTGAATTAATATTTTCTTTTTTGTGGACCTTCCGCACCATTGACAAGCATTATTCTCAGAGGTGATTGCTTCTTTCAGGATGTTCCTTTAATAGTGTTCATTAGAGTTTAGCAATAGTTTGAAAGTGCTTTCTTGATTTCTTTAATAATGAAGAAAAAAGTTGTGAAACTCTTTCTGAGCCAAAATGGGCATTTTTTAGGACGCGCCAAACCATTCAAAAGAGTATTTCTCGGAGTTAATTCCTCCTTTAGGATGTTTCTTTTAAGGCTCCATCCCAGCTGGAAATTTGTGTAGTTCTATGCTTTACAGTATAAATATTAAAAAATAAAAAAAAACGTTTAAAAATATGGTTCATGTATTCTAAAATTTCGCGAAAGCATGAATACAACTATGGCAAAAGCAATATTTTTCCTGTTATATTCTTTAAGAAAAAATTCCAAGTTTCATCTTTATGAGAAATTGTATATGTGCAGACAAAAAATTACCACGGTTCACGATAAAATTTCTAATTTTCATTAAAAAAAATGGTTAATGTCAATTAAGAATAACATTACATGTTACTGAAAAAAGTTATAAAACTGTCTAAAACGTACAAAAACAGTATACTAAACAAAGAAAAATTGCAATCTATTTTAATTATTGATTTAAAAATTATTTTACATATATTCCCGTAAACAGTCAATTCATTTCACATCTATATAAATTAATTTAATTATATATAATTCATTTGCTAAGAAAAGAGTCAAAAACTTGTTGTTTTAAAATTTTTGAGCTGTGGCTTATGAGGATGGTTTTTTCATTGACTTTTAATTCTGTAGGTACAGGATAATGATTAAGGATACCAATTGCTAGGCAATAGATTTAGGTAATCTAGTGTTTAAAAATGTAACATATGTATTTATTCTATGAGCAAGACCTTAAATATTTATGTATGGACGAAATACTCGACCATATCGTTAGTGTATAGAAATAGCCCGTGTGAAAAAATGTCCGAACAGTCTGGTTACAGGTCTGGACCAAATCTGGATTTAGCTAGATGTCTAGTCTGGAAGATCTAATCTGGCTGAGGTCTGACGCCGGTCTGGCTTAGGTTTGACCTTATCTAGACCGTTTAGCCTCGAAGGACTGTTCTGGCCCAGGCTTGGCACTGGTCAGCTAGCCAAGACCGAAAAAAATCATAAGTTCCATTACCAAGTTTTTTGACATACTTCACAAAATTTACAGGGTGTCGGAAATTATGGAAAATAAGAAATTCAAACTATGAAAACACGAATTTATTTTTTATCTTGAGAGTCTGGTCTGGTCTAGGCTTGGCGCTCATCAGCGTGCCAAGAACAAGAAATCTAAGATCGATACAGTAAATTCTTTCTTAGATTTCAAAAAAGTTACAGAGCCTATAATGAAATTTTTTAAACTAAAAAAGTTTATAGTGAAATTTTTTTATCCAAGTCATTAAAAAAATCAAGTTTTCCCAAGTAATTGTAATTCATTGCTTGGCCCTTATTATTTTCCTAATAATATATTAATCCAGCCGAAAGATAGCACTGGAAAGGCAAATTTTTCAAATTTCATAGGATGTCTAGCTGAAGGCTTGGCTAAAAATATGATTTGGAGTTGCCAGTAAAGACTTCACTGAAATTCAAAAACATGAACGATATGATCTTCAACGTTCAAACATTAATCGATCAGCCATTAACTAGTCGCTGACGAGCCAATAACTCGCGGCAGACCAGTCTATAACTAGCGGCTTGGTCAGCCCCTGCCTAGCGGCTGAACAGACGGTCTGGCCTGGGGCTAGCCAAAAAAAAACGTTGCACTTTTGGCCAGGCCCAGGTCAGACCATCTGGTCAGCGGCAGGGCTGGAAACCTGGATGTCTGGTCGGGGCCAGGCCAGCCCCAGAAGAATTTTTCCACACGGGAGTGGGTGTAAAAATTAACCAAACGTTTTGAATGAAATTTATATTTTTGAAATTATAAATAATATCGAACCTGTACTAATGTGCGCAGTACCGCGGCTGTACTGCACGCCAGTACTGCCGAAAATTACAAGCCAGTACTGGTCCAGCAGAGGCCCGCTGTTCTAAAAATCCGGCAATTTGTACTGATTCAGTACTGGGTCAGTTGTGTATTTCCACCTGAGATAGAGCTAAGTAACAGCTCGAAATTACTTTTTTGTTAAAAAAAAACTCAAATTCATTAAAGTTAAACAGTTTTTGAGTCTTGTAAAATTTGAGTATTAGCACTTATGCCCAGGGACCCTCCATACACGGTAAAAAAAGGATCAATTTGGTTTTAGAGAATTTTGCTCCAACGATCATTTGACTCTCGATATCATAATGATCAGTCCATTCGGATCAATTTGATCTTATTTCTTGGTTCATTTGCCAAACTAAACAAAATAGCCGCAAATTCTTGGCGCCTGTGTCATAACGACAAAACCTAAAAATTGTATCTATCCTCACGCTAGTGACAACGACACGCGGAGAGACTTTGGATATTAATATTTCTTTTGTCGCATATCCACAATTCAAATAAAGTGTATGAATTAAGGGATAATCGAGGTTCGGTTAGAAAAAGTCGAATAGTGACTATGAAAATGCAGACTAATATCTTTGATTAGAATAAATCGTACGAATTTTAGACACATAAAAAATTACAGTATTTCTAAGTTGCTGTATTAAATTTTATAATGGATTCAAATAACGAAAATTAGTATAGTGCTTTGAAAGAAATGAAACAGAATATTGAACATTTCGTTACGAACACCTTGCAATCTTTCTAAACCACTGTACGAAAAATGGGGGTCACGTGATGTTGTGTCTCAAGTTGGCGCATGGAAAAAGGAAAGACGGAGAGAAGTGTATGAATGCACACTTTTACATGGACTTCATATACTTCTTAATATATATGTGTGCATACGCTCGGATGGTCGCTCGCTGGCTACAGTGGGTTTGTTTCCGAAGATTTAACTAATACCTATAAGCATATGTAAATCTATCTTATATCTATAAATCGCACGCATTTCGCTGAGACTCTTGATTCAATCGGTCCTTATATACTAAACGAGAGAAACGTATCACTACTTGTGAGAAACTTACAGTGCTAGGTCAAAAATTTCAGGTGCTCCAAACTAAATTAACTATTTATCACATACAACCACCCACCCGCCCCCGCCCCCCCCCCACACACACATATATATTGAAAATACATTTAGAGATTTCGGAATCTTTCAAATTTTATTTTTCTACTCTTTATTATTAGGTTTTTCACGATTAAAATAAAAACTACGCACCCTATTCAAAAGTGATTCTTAACAAATTTATACATCTTTTTCAAATGCACAATTTCTGTCTTCTCGTCTTTTTCCGTATTTTGCATGTGCTTCAAGTTTCGAATCATCATTACGATAAATTGTTCGTCTTTTTGAATACTGTATATATCCGTGGAGAGAATGCTTGAATCTTGAAAAAAAATTGTCTCAAAAGTGTTTCCAATGCTCTCACTTTTTGATTTTTTATCTAAAATGGCTGGCTAAAGAACTTGACCTTTAGTTTAAGACACACAAAAATATACCAAAGGCGAAGTCAAGCTGTAAACTCTTTCGAAAGTTATATATCGTGCTGACAAACTAAGCATCTTCAGACTAACATAAAGACAGAATAATTAAAAAAATACATTTTTATGTATTGAGCGACAGTCCTGGAGTTTCAGGTTTTTTTTATTTTATAAAATGTAAAAGTAATTATTAGCTCATTTGAGAAAAAATCACGGTTATTTATACCAATAATCGGTATATTCTTTATATATGTAATATGTTGAAAGATAGCAATACAAATATTAAAAATTATAATGCTTAGAATTATCTCAGGGCGTCTACTCAAATTCTGTAAAAAAATTCCCTGACAATTCTATGATGTTGCCAGGTATCTATAGATTTTCCCAAGGTATAATTTTCCTGAATAATGAGCCACTCAAGTATTAAATATTACATTCTTTAAAGCAATTCTGACCCTACATCCCTTAAAAAGTATTACATAATACTTAAAAAAAACTTGTATTATCCATTTGTAAATGGTTAAATGGTAGTTAAATAAGTTTATTAAAAGTGGTAAAAAAAGAGGAATAAATGAAGCGTGGTCCAAAAAAAGATTTTTTCTAAAATGTCTGCCCTACAAAATTTTCCTTTTGATGTCAATATTTTTCCTGAATATTGTCATTATTTATTAAAAAAATATTTAGGGATCTCTCAAGTCAATTTTTGCACAAAATTGCTTTTTTCATTTTAACTATTAATTTATCATTTTACTTAAGTACATATGCATTTTATCCTTTTTCTATTCTTATGTAAAAAACCATTAACAGCGGAAACTAAAATAACATAAGCAATTTTTTGCAAATCATGGGCTCAAGAGATACCTAAATTTCTTCTAATTCTGCCAATATACAGCGGACATTTTACACGAAAAGGAACATTTTTTAGGCCTACCAGAAAAATGAGATTCCTCATTTTTTGTTATAAATTTATTTTTACTTTTTTAATAGTTGCTTAAAATTCGGAGCATATTTAACACATTCATATTTTCAGTAAAATATATTCAGGAAGAAATTCTGTTCGTACCTACTGAAAAATGTGCAATTATATCAGACAACAATTTTGAACATTTCCCTTCAAAATTAAGATGAAAAAATAATTATCTATTATTTAAAGTAGATAATATTATAATAATAATATATATTATTTAAAAGAGGATAATTAAAAAATATAGAAAATTCTTATTTTTGTTAAATTGGTAGTACATTTTATATTTGTAAAGTTTTTATTGAGTTGAAAGTGACATGGGTTTTTCTTTAATTGGAAGAGGCCATTTTTTATTTCTAAGATTTCTATTGTGTTTAAAGAAAGAATTTTTCATTATCGGTTTTTTTTTAATTACAAGAAGATAATTGAAAAATATATGGGGCATTATTCCTCAACTGCCCCAACTCAAAAAGTCATGTTTTTCGATTGTCTCTAAATTCTGGGAATATGTTCGCCTACCCAACAGTAGTT
>NC_046660.1:3642508-3652475 GCF_010883055.1 Belonocnema kinseyi | reverse complement strand
ACTACTGTTGGGTAGGCGAACATATTCCCAGAATTTAGAGACAATCGAAAAACATGACTTTTTGAGTTGGGGCAGTTGAGGAATAATGCCCCATATATTGTTATTGAGTCGGAGGAGAGGAAGTGATGATTTTCGTTTTTTTCTGAATTTAAAAGAGGGATTTTTTTATTGTTATGGTTGTTATAGAACTGGAAGGATGGAAATTCGTTTTTTAAAGTTTTTTTAAATAGGAAGATGCACTCGTTTTTGGACATAGTTAGATAATATCTTTGCTGTTTTTTTGGAAGATATCGTTTTTTAATTGACCCAACTCTCATAACAGTGAAGACGATTTTTTGATTGATATTAGGGTCGATCGTATTTATTTTTTTTTTGTGTTTTGCAATTATTTTAAAAGATATAAATTTATTTTTGATTAAAAATACAAATTAGATGTTTTATTCTTTATAAATGTGAATCAGTCTTAACTTATATATTTTAATTGATCTAAATTCATTGCAATCTATATTTTCCAAGGAATCTTTTTTTTATAATGTTTTAATTAAATTGGTAGATGGACATGTTACATTTCTTCACACTTGTATTAATGCGAGTTGAAGTTGAGGATGAGCGTTAATTTAGAGAATTTAAAACGATAGCGCGGATTCATATTTCTTAACCAGAGATCTTTGTAAAATTCAATTTATCAAAGTGAGAAGGCTTACATTTTGCAGTTTAATTTCACTTAATTGAAAAGCGTTAAAAGCTTCTATTTTATATGTGTCCACTATTGAGAGTTTTAATAAAAAATTTCCAAATTGAAATTAGTTTAAAATTTAATTTAAATTTTACTATTTACGAATATTTTTGTACTACAAACGCACGCATGATTGATGAGATTTGGCGGGGAATCCCAAGTCATGAGCCCAATACAGTCGGTCAGATGGTGTGATCGTCGCGAGTTCGACTATAGAAGGAATAGCTCGGAAACCTTTGGTCGTTTTTAGTATAGTCTTTTAGAATTCTTGCAAATCTCTGTTGCAGATATCACTAGTAGTACTCATTTCAATACACATTCTTATTTAAGAATACTAAAATTTCTTACATTTCTTACAACTTGTGTTACTTAAAATTATGACTTTTGACTAAAAGTTTTACAAAACTTGTTATTGACCATTAACACTTTTTCACACTCATCATTTTCATACAGTAAATAAGACTTTTTCTAAACGTGAATACTAAT
The DNA here is from genome assembly GCF_010883055.1 of Belonocnema kinseyi. Lineage (NCBI taxonomy): Eukaryota > Metazoa > Arthropoda > Insecta > Hymenoptera > Cynipidae > Belonocnema > Belonocnema kinseyi. The sequence goes on along the minus strand of NC_046660.1, from coordinate 3,651,253 downwards.
TTTTGCTCGTTCAATTTTATAATACATAAAGAAATATCATCGCTTATCATATTAGGAATCTTTATAGCAGTACCCTGATTACCCCTAAATTCTTACATTTTATTTTAACTATAAATATAGAATCAATCAAATATTGGTATGAAAAGTCTCTCCGTGCACTTAACATGTGATATTTTCTAATATCAGCTTTCGTTATTTTTTAACTTTTCAAAGTACACTGTATGATCAAAAACCATAAAAAGCTTGCATATGAGCTAAAGTCATCGACATATAGAAATGGACCGGTAATGCTGTGGGGAGAAAGGTAATGGGCTCTAAAGAGAGAAAAAACATATGAGACGTAGACCTATCTCTTTCTAGATAAAGCTGATTGGTCGAAAATATTTTCGTTGGGTGAAGTTTGGCGGAGCACAGAACCGTGCTTTGTGTCGTGAATGCCCCAATAATGTGACGTTTATCGCACTTTTCAGAATTGATTTATTTATAATATACTTAATTATAATTTATTGTAACAAAATATAAAAAATGGTGGCAGCTTGTGTAACTTGTGGGCGTTGTCAAGACGTTTATATGGGGATATGTTTTCATACGTAAGTAAAGTTATTGATTATAGTAAAATAAAAAATGTTACAACAAAAACAAAACTGCAAAATATGAAGTTTTGTATCTATGCAATACAAATGGTTATTTTTTATGTTATAGAAATATTGTTCAATTTTTTGACAGTTTTTACATTATTTTTGAACTCACAAAACAATCACACAGCCACACAAAAAAAAGTGTGCGAATCTGGTAACAAGACACACGTATTCCTATGGATTTTGAGGCGCTGAGTTCAAATTCGGTATTAAAAATCACCCATCACGTCATGGTTGAGCCATAACTTTAAAAAATGACGAAAAATCATGCACTGAGGCAAATAAATTCCAAAATAATGCCAGTAATGCAAATTTTCACTTTAAAAACATGTCGACAACTGTGAAGGATCAACCCTTGCCTGATATCAACTTATTTAACATAACTTTACCCAACAGAACCTGACCTCACCTAACCTGAATTAACAGAAATTTATTGAACTATCAGCTTGGGCTTAACCTGCAAAGAGGTCAAACCTATCCTAACATAAAAAACCTGACCTAACCTAACCTAACCTAACTTAACTTCACGTAACACAATTAAACTCATTGTGTTGTCCTGCTGTGTTTGCGGTACCGTTTCATTCAGCTTCGGCTCAACCTACATAGAGGTTTAACCTATCCTAACCTAACAAAACCTGACCTAACTTAACCTAGCCGAACGAAATTCAACCACATGTGCAGCTATGTAAGCGTACAGTTCTCAGTCTTAAATGTGTGCTATATTTAATAGGTTAACTCGATCTTAACCTACAAATTAATTTAACTTAACAGAACCTAACGAAAGTATGCTCAACGCAACACAACTTAAGTGTTCCCGTTGTAACACAATAAAATTCGTTTCATTGTACTACAGGTCGTTAAAAATTTAGACGCACATTACTCATTTGAAGAAACTTAGAACTACAAGTAGAACTGACCTCGTTTCCCTTTTCAAAATCCAGCAAAAATCAGCCATCATGAACTCGTCCCATCTACCCTGATATCGTTGTTCCATCATGTTTATGTCTTGATGAAAACGTTCCCCTTGTTCTTCGCTGAAAACACCAACATTTTCTGGAAACTTATCCAGATGGGAATCTAGAAAGTGAAGTTTAAAATTCATCAAGCAGCCTAACTGTTTGTAGTTTCTTATCATTTTCGCAACAATATTCTCGTAGTCTGGACTTTTTTTGTTACCGAGGAAATTTGTGTTTACTGCTTTAAAACTTGCCCAAGCGTCCATTTCAATTTTCGTCATCTGGCTCACGAAACTAGTATCTCTTGTCAATATTAGAATCTGTGGTCCATCAAAGACTCCTTCTTTCAATTTAGCGTCTGAAACATTAGGGAATTTAAGGGATATATACTTATAGCATTGTCCATCTTTGTCTAACGCCTTGACAAATTGCTTTATGAGCCCAAGCTTTATGTGGAGGTGTGGCAGTAAAATTTTTTCTGGAGCAACGAGGCTTTGGTTGATGATATTATGAGAACCAGGTTTGAATGAATCTCTTAAAGGCCAATGTTTTTTGCTGTAATAATTGGCTGGATCTCTGCTATTCCACAGGCATATAAAGCATGGCTCTCTCGTGAAACCCGATCGTGGGCCTAATATCATTGTTATGATTTTGAGATCACCACATATTTGCCATTTGTGATTCGTGTAATTAACTTTTTCAAAAAGCATTTTAACATTGTTATATTCTTCTTTGATGACCGTTGAGTGAGCTATAGGGATAGAAGCGTAAGTATTCGCATTTTGCAGTAAAACAGCCTTAATTCTGCGTTTTGACGAATCAATGAAATGTCACCACTCTTCGTCTCTGTACACATTTTTCTTCAAGTGGTTCATTAGTCCGTTAACTTCAGTGCATTAAACTAAAGACGTCTCTTCGTCTTTAACGAAAAACTTTCTGAATTCTTTGTCCCTGCCGCGATAGAATGAAACTTTTGTCTTTGGCTCTAGAAGATTACTTCTTTTTAGAAATGAAGCAGAAAATTCAGCGCCGTCTTTCGGTCATCCAAGTTCTCTAATAAAATCATTCAGTTCTAGTTGCGACACTAATATTGGAACCTTCAATTTCATTTTATGCACGCCATATTCGTCATCTTTTTCGTCATTTTCATCGGAATCATCAGAATTATTTTCTGTTCGATCACTGGTTTCACTACCGTCTCCATGTCGTTCACTTTCAACTTCCATTCTAACATCTTGTAAAGCGCTTAAATCAGTCTGGCGTGCATTTTTATTGATTTTAATTGCTCTTGTGACTGTGCACACATTAATGTACGAAATGTTATTTTCATTTTTGGCGTTGAACCCTTTGACGGAATTCATGCAAAAGTAGCAGTCCTTCGCAATAACGGGTTTTTTTCCATGTGGTTGGTGTAGAGTACTTGTGGTACTTTGTGTTGTTTGAATTTTTTAGATGATACAACATAAGTCTGCAGGAATTGAAAATGACGTGAGGAACCCATTTCGTTTCTTGGTGCAGCAATTTACGGTCATAACACTTTTCGTAAAGAGTTTTCACTACCTCGTCGATTGATTTTCGCGAAATGCTCACTTCATATTTACTAAAAATGTAACAGAATGAATCCGAGCTATTCTTGCAGGCATGCAATTGAGAAATGCTCGCGGTTTTTTCCTTGTAGCATGAGACTCTACACCAACCAAGTGATCCATTGATGAAGAGCTAAGATTGTATGATGTCGAAGTCGGAGAGCCCGCTTTCCCACCCTCACTGCATCGTAATACACTTTTTACCTGTGTCTGCTATGACGGCATGAACGCCGTTTACACAGGGACTCAGCCAATGTGGATCCGTTGCCCACCGTCACCACGTGGAGGTGCCCTGGTTACAGACACAGGCGAATAATGCTAGCAACAAGTGGTTACGAAACTCCAGACATTTATTGCTATTAATGTCAAAATATGAAAGTACGCAAGAACAGAGTTGCCAGTGTAATCGGTTAGGTTAGGTCATGGTTTGTTAGGTTAGGATAGGCTTAACCTCTATGTAGGTTAAGCTGAAGCTGAATGAAACGGTACCGCCGACACAACGGGACAACACAATCAGTTTAATTGTGTTTCGTGAGGTTAGGTTAGGTTAGGTTAGGCTAGGTTAGATTTATTTCTAGGTTAGATTTATTTCTAGGTTAGGCTCGAGTTGACCCATTTGATGTAGCACACATTTGCTACTGGGAAAATATGCTTCCAGAGCTTTACGTGTAGATCAATAAATTTCTGTGAATTCAGGTTAGGTGAGGTCAGGTTCTGTTGGGTAAAGTTATGTTAAATAAGTTGATATCAGGCAAGGGTTGATCCTTCACAGTTGTCGACATGTTTTTGAAGTGAAAATTTGCATTACTGGCATTATTTTGGAATTTATTTGCCTCAGTGCATGATTTTTCGTCATTTTTTAAAGTTATGGCTCAACCATGACGTGATGGGTGATTTTTGATACCGAATTGGAATTCAGCGCCCCAAAATCCATAGGAATACGTGTGACTTGTTACCAAATCCGCACGCTTTTTTTGTGTGACTGTGTTATTATTGTAGCACTTTTCAATCCAATTTCAAGAAGAATTCAAGGTTACCAAGTTTTGAAAATAATCTATCTGAAACAGGTTATTTTACATGAATGTTCTTTAAAATTCAATTTATTATAACTACAAATTTCTAATGTATTGTTTATCTTTTTTTTTAATTAACCGTACAGAATATTTAGGCTATACCCAGGGCCACCAATTCACTTGACAGAGTCCTGAAATAGATAAAGGTAGGTCTACGTTTCATATGTTTTTTCTCTCTCTAGAGCCCACTTCAGTTCTCCCCAAAGCGTTATCGGTCCATTTCTATATGTCGATGGCTAAAGTACTCTAAGAGCGTCAGCCATCTTGGTTTGATTTCACACACGATCCCGAATCAGATCATTATATCAAAAGTAGATCATTCACTCCGGCAGATAAAAATGCTGTTGAATTCGGATCATTTTTGGTGCATATCAAAATAATATTGATTTCGGTATCATTTTGAATACTTTTTTGTACTGTGTATACATCTCATATTTCAATTTCAGGATGTCAAATTCATCCAATAGGCGAATATATCAAACTCATCAAGGTGCCAAAAAATCTTAAGAAAGGATCTGAAATTTTAACCTTGGAGGTGCATCCGAGAGACCATCTGAAAATTGTATCCGTTGACAGGGTAATTCTAAATACAATCATCAAGTATTATATATGTATATAGAAATAAAAAATAAAACAAACAATTACCGCGGGCTTTCGTTGTTGCACTAAAAAGGAAAACATACACGCTCCGTACGAAATTGTATAATAGGTCTTTGTAAAACTATTTTTTTCATTTTTATTTTAATGCCTGAGGTAACTATATTATTACAATTATTCAAGCTAGGATCACATTAATGTTATCTTATATACACGGCATTTACAGTCAGCATTTGGAAAAATAAGACGTTTGCTTCAAAAAAACTTTTAGATCGAGCATGAATGAACATCATGAAGGCGAGCGCACGTACAGGAAAAGCGTTGCAGCATCGCCTAAGTATGGTATGGCTGCTGTCTCCGTCAGAGGGATAGACGTAGCACTCACACGTCGGGATAGCGGCTGCGCCACTCTAGGGCAGCAACTCATCCAGAACGATAAAACAGTTTCCTCTTTGAGGGGTCATTCAATGTTTCCTCGTTCAGTAAAACATCGCGACTTCTCCAGAGAGTGGTTTACCGAAATTTCTTTTCTTGTAAGATAGCCGTGAGGATCGTATACAGCGTGTTCAGGCAAGTTATTGAGTATAATTCGAATAATATATTTCGATTTCGATTCAACCTCTCATACAATTATCATCGGTCTGTTGGAAGCTTGAAAGTTAATCCACACATAATGAGATGCATATAGAGAGATTGGTGCGCCTTTGGAAATCTAGGTTTACCATCCTATTTGAAAATTATCATGTGACAACGAACAACGTCATTTTCTAGAGGGGCGTCTTTCATGGCGATACCATGAGCCCTGTGCTATTTTGCATGACTTTCTCGATGACTCTGAGGTTGTGGTTATGAATGCGATTAGGCATATTGCCACTGGAGAGACTGATAAATGATAACTGTGCCTGCCTCAAAGTCGCATATAAGATATAAAATCAGTGAAGGAGTCTCTCCATAGCAGATACGAGTACAACCATTTTCCTTGACAGATTTGGTCTTCTAATATATCAACGTGGAACAAGGTATCCGCAACTAACATGCTTGCCGTTCCGGTTCTTTTCTAATTGTTTGAAATGGTTGAATGAACGAAGAACGAGCTTACGGCCTTAATATCGCCAAACGTAAAATCATGTATATGCATAATAGTTTGCATGTCAATGCATCCGTTTTGCGACTATAGTAAATCTCACGCCGTCAAGTCGGACACGCACTTCTGAATGTCAAATGTCTTCATGAACGAATTGTATTAAGTATAGCTTATGACACATAGTTGAAAATGACAAAAATCCTCCCCTAAAAACTGTTAGGAAACATGAGATCATTAGCAAAGGAGCGTTCGTTTACAAAGCCGACGATGAGGCGGTCGAGACCTTTGGCTTGAATTTCAAATTTAAGAGTGAGAAAAGTCTATTATTACATCTAGTTGCTTCACTTTCAAAGCCGAAGTAAAAAAAGCAGAGGTTGAAAAATTCCACCAACAGCTATTCGACAAAAAATTCCTGGGAAACTAATACAGAAATGTAGAAAATCAGTCCATGTCGAAGGGGAAAATTTTGGTCTTTTCCCAGATGAGGAGGGCTTAATTCAGGTACAGAGGGTTTCATTTCAGCATTCTAAAACGGGGTCATTTTCACCTCATTATGCCGTGACCGCATTTTATGTCAAGAAGTTCCCAGCGATAGATGCAGATCGTGCCCTACATACTAGGGTGACCAGAAAAAAACACTTTTGGTTTTCTTAGTAGTGAAAGGCAAATAATGGTAGTTTATACGATTGTAGAAGGCAGATTTTAAAAAGATTTAAAAAATATTTAGAGGTGGCGCATCGTCTTTGAAGTTAGTTATTTCAAAAGCTGAAAATATCGGTAAGTGAAGATTCGATCGTAAAAGTGCAACCTCAGCTCTTTCCATTGATATGACTCTTTAACAGGATTAGATAGCGTCCCCGAAAAAGGAAAATATACCTATAGACGCTTGCCACGAAAGGTCCCAGGCTTAATGGTGCCAAGACCCACTGCGATCAATTTTTATGGTAGGGCTGATGAGCGCTCCGCGCCGAAAATTAAACAGCTTAAGTCTTAGAACTGTCAAATTTCAAAAATTTACTCAGATTTGTTTTTTGTGTAGCACGTTTAATTATACCTTTTCTTAATCTGCTTTTTCAAAAAATATAATCTTCAATCTTTAAAGAAAATATTCTTCAAATTTCAGTATCAGATATATATTACTGGGGCTGTTATTAGTCTTTGAAAACAGTGAAAAACAGTGAAAATAGCATTTTTTAGGCAACCGTAAATAATGTTTATGATGAATTTTTCATTTGAAAAATAATTTCATATGGATTCTGAATATCTCAAGAACAAATATTGAAAGCTCAAATTAAAACCCTACTGTACACTCAAGGATTGACACCGTTCTCCAAGAATTTGAGAAACGAACTAAAATCGAACTCTAGGCCCTGGCCACCTTTGACTACAACATCCCTACCGAGGAGAAGGAAAAGGAGAGGTAACAGAATCCCCGCGTGTCAACGATAGTCTAACACACTTGCGGGAAAAATGCAGAAGGCGGTTTTCCTTGGGTGGCCCCGTGTCCTCAAAGTACACGATTCTTCTGTTGGATCGTCATATTGAGTCCATTGCAGACAGGACCTATCTATATCGCGGTCGTGAGACGTTTTACGTCTTTATTCCCGTGTTGCCAGATCAGATGTTACATTCGTACAGAGATGTCTCTACTCGTCGATCAGGAGAGCACGGGCGGTCCAAAATTGAAAGTAGAAGAGAAGATGGCCTAGAGGGCATGGCGGGCTCCAAATCAGCCGATTGTCTATCTTTTAAGTAGATATTGCAAAAATAGTCTGAATTTCAATGTTTTCTAAATTTTTTTAAATTTTCGAAATAATCAGCAATTTTCAATGTTCTTGGGCTCATTTTAAAGGTATTTTTGATTCTATCACAACGGCTTACGAGTATAATTTGTAAAAAATTTCTTTTCGAATTGCAAGAAATTGAAGTTGTAATAAAAAAGTTGGAAAAATTTGAAAACATCTTATCTGTAGGCACCCTCGTGTACCCCAAGAACACGGAGCAATCCAAGGACTACCGCCTTTTGCATTTTTGCCGCAAGTGTTTTAGCATATTATTGACACGCGGGGATCATTTTTAGGCCATTAGCAAGTGAAAGCTTGGCATCTCCAAGAGCGCCGACGATAAGGACGATTAGTTTAACAGAATATTCGGGGTACAATCGTTGCAAATCCCTTATAAGGTCTCGATACCTCTCTTTCTTTTCATTCTCCTCGGTTACGATGTTTTTGTAACTTGGTGCCGAAAATTTGATAACGAACATGGTTCGCTTCTCGAATTCTTGAAGAACCATGTCAGGCCAGACTTCAATCCGGGTGATTTAAGGAAAGAAAACGTTAGCTCACAAGACATTGACTTATCCTTCACATTTCTGTGGAAGATACCGTGCATCCTCTCATCGAGGAGCTGTTCACGAAAGTTTTTCTCTTGTGCTTTCTTAATCCGAGCTTTCAGGAGTGAGTACTTGAGTTAGATTAGATTTGATGCATTTTGCTCACCCCTAATACTGAAGTCAAGTCCGAGTGTTTCAGCAGCCTCCTCCGCTGCTTTGTACAGAAATGCTCCTTTGCCCACTTCTTCGTGATTCCTGACCATTTTAAGAAGAGGTTCTCCTCCATTTGCAACTCTATGTGCTGTACCCAGAATAATTCTGTTGTGAAGACATTCAAGACTCAATATTCCGCGACCCCCTTGACGGCGTGAGATGTATTGTCGCGGAACGGAAGACTTAAGATGCATGCTTTTGTTCATGTGCATAACCTTTCTTGTCCCGATATCAAGAGATCTGAGCTCGTTCTTCGTCCATGGAAC
>NC_046660.1:3624998-3642408 GCF_010883055.1 Belonocnema kinseyi | reverse complement strand
TCCTCGCTTCAAATAAACCTTGGCGCATTTGTCTAACCCAAATTCCATTCCAATTTCCTTAGTATATCGTTCGACAATCCCAGAGCTAGATGCAGTTGCTCTTTGTTTTTAGCATAGATCCTAAGATCGTCCATGTAAAATACATGAGTGACCTTGTACTTTCTATCTCCAGGTTTGCCGCACAAGTACCCGTCGGAATGGCGAAGTGCTAAAGATAGTGGCAATAATGAAAGACAAAAGAGGAGTGGGCTCATGGTGTCGCCCTGAAAGACAACTCTCTGAAACGTGACCTTGTTATTTGTCACACGATTTTTTCCAGATGAGATTGTAAATCTGGTTTTCCAAAGCGGCATCAATCTCTCTATGCCCCTAACTATTTGCGGATGAACCTTTAAGATTTCCAAAAGACAGATGATAAGTCTCTGGGAGGTCGAATCGAAAGCTTTCCGATAATCAATCCAGCCCATCGATAGGTCACGCTGGTAGAATGCTACATTTTTGCAGGCACATCTATCGATGAGCAGGTTCTCCAGACATCCGGCTACGTCTTTCTTTGAGCCTCGTTGTTCATACATTTCTTGCCACACAGGTTAAATTGCCCGAACAATCCTATCATTTAGGATAGCTGTGAATATCTCTTATAAAGTGTGTTCAGACAAGTTATTGGCCTGTAATTCTACGGGTTAGCTAAGTTGCCTATTTTCGGCAGGAGTATTGTGCGCCCTTCCACCAACCACTCTGGAATCGGCTCTTCCGACTTCAAATATGAGGTGAAAATACCTCCTCGGTGGTGATGGGTGGGCATTCTTTATCAGGTGTTATGAGGGCAACACATAACTCCTTGAAGCTCTTTACATTTTCTGAGTCTTCGTCCAGTCTATGCTGAACTTCGTAGACTACTCTCCAAAATACTTCGACCTCCTCTGGTTTGGGTGGGTGTTCGACAGTAACTGGAGGGTCTTGGAAGAGTCGAGATGGGTCAGAGAGAAACTGTTGATTTTCTCTGACCCACCTCTCCCTCCGCTCTAGACTTTTCTTAGCATCAGATAGTATCCGCATTCTCTCAACAATATGCTGCCTGATGGTCAGCAGCTTTGACTTGTTAAGTGTGGGATAACGGGTCCGGAGTTCGCGCGCGAACTTTCGAACCTTGGCGGTAAAACTTCTGCCAGATGTGATTTAGTCAATCACACATTGAATTTCTCCGGGTCGTAAAGCATCGCTCTTCATCTATTGGATGCCTGCCCGCGGTTGGTCTTATTGTCGCCTCTTTTTCTCTGTTGTCGGCTGGTTCTAGCTGTGGTAGAGTAGGCGTTTCGCTTACATAGCCTATTTTACGGAGTAGTTCAGCATGGTTTCGCAGACGTTGCCGCGAAAAGTGCGATAGCTCCGGGTGTTTCTCGCACCACAGAGCATGCAGTCGTGCCATGTAACCCCGTTCAGGGGCCACACTCGGATTGTAGCACTCTAGCAATTTGTGATTCAGTCGCTCCGTCCACCCAAAGGTCGCGAGATCCCGCCGATCTATCGTATTGAATCCATTTTAATTGGCTCCCCCAGCTCTAGATTGGTCGGCCGCACTTACTACAACTATGTTTGGTGTTGTCATTGTTGTTCCCACGAGAAGCTAGGGAAAGGGGTTCGTCCATCCTTGTAGAACCCCGCATGCAAGGATAAGGCTGCGTACTCTGAGAGGTCGCCCGGTATCGCAGAGTCACCGTTCTAGACACCTCACCCACGTGCCATTCAGCTTTCGGCACGGTTTTCACACCGCCGCTTGGGGGTCAATTCCTTCAGGACCACCCCTGGACAATTGTGCGCGACTACCTATTTATTTTTGTAACCATATTCAGCAGAAACCCTTGGTACAGGGACCCTCTATCCGCAACCCAAGGACGCGTTCGGTGGTTTTGTCATAGGCCCTTCGGTTTGATCCCGATGGTCAGGTTGAATTTTGTGAAATTATGATGGACAGAATTGATAGAGATCCTCTTTTCTTCATCGATCGTAATCTCAATGCCCGTGCATATGAAGAGCTTCTCAGAAACCAAATTGTACCAAGAATAAGGGAGATTACATGCGATAATTTTCAAAATATTTGGTTCCAGCTGGACGGAGCAGCGGCTCATTACGGTCGGGAGGTTCGACAATATTTGGATACTCAGTTCCCTCAAAGGTGGATTGGAAGAAGGGGTGAAATCGAGTGGCCTGCTAGATCTCCTGGTCTGAAGCCTCTCGACTTTTTTCTATGGGGTTATTTGAAGAGCAAAGTATACTCAACGCAACCGCAAAGCTTAGACGAATTGCAGAATCGGATTCTGCAACTGGCTACTTTGATTGATAGGAAGATGTTTCGTGATGCTTTAACTCATTTTTACAATCGCATAGCTTTTTATCAAGAAGCTCAAGGTTTTCAGTTCGAACATCTTCACTGAATGACCTATGACTTGGGTACATACCTGAACGTAGAATTTTTCGCTCTATCGATTGCAGATGTAAAAAAAGGGGGTTTCCATTTAAAAAAAACAAAGTTGACCTTCAAAAAGCTATGAAGGTCAACCTCAAGGTCAAAATGAAGGTCACCATTTAATTCCTCGTTGAAATTTACTTCAGGAATGACCTTCACTTTTTTGAAAAATATTTTACCTGAGGAAATACCCAACCGTCCCGGGACTTTTGAGACACCCTGTATATGTATATATCGGCAATTCCATTTCAATTGGGCTACCTAAGTGTCTCGTAAACGGGTATTCTTATTTTCACCAAATCTGGCGCAGATTATCTTTAAGATGTGTACTCTTACCTCAAATTTTGTCAGAAATCTTTTTTTTTTTAAATGGCGGACCAAAATATCTAAAAAACGTAGTTTCTTACATTCTCTTCAGGTATGCCATACTTAAGGTGAAAAAAAACAATGATTGACTCGAGATTATTATTCAATTCGATATTTTTTGTGTTTTTGGCAATAAATAAACTACTAAAATCCTGTATTTCAAAATGGCGGATTGAAAATGGCGACAAAAAAATAAATTTTTTTTATTTGTATGTAATGCTCGTTTTAATATCGTATTATCGTTTTAATGTTCGTTTTAAAAACCTATTATCAATCATCCTGATTATTATTAATTTAAAAATATCAATAGCGATTCCAATATGGCGGCTAAAAATATGTTGTATAATAACAAGGCTAACGCCAACTCAGTCTTTAATCATTAATTTTGCAAAAGTAAAGGCAAATTTGAAATCAGCGATGCCTCAAACCTTTAAAACTACGAGTATATCTGGTTTATATAGTTCGTGGCTAAAATATCATATGGTCACAGAAGAGTTTAAATGCGAGGGGCTATTCAGTCCCAAGAATCATGTAACCCCACCTCTTGAAATCGATTTCGAATCGCATGAAGTTATATGAAATCATGAAATCATTGAAATCATTTTTTAGAAAGCCCGAAGTAAAATCATCCAACGTAGTGTACGAAATCAACTCCGTAATCAATGAAGTCAAATGAAATCATATGAAATCAATGAAATCAGTTGCGTAACGATTCGGAATCGATTTTATTTGATTTCAGAATCACTTGAAATCATTCAAATGTTTTGAAATCATTGCATTCTGGCCTATCAAAAATTAAATTCAGTTCCCCATTCAGCACTCGAATCAGTGCATGAAATCATTTGAAATCAATTTGAAATCTGAAATCACTGGTACCCACTAGCACAGAGTGAATAGCCCCTCGTTTAAATGACTGAGTTGGCGTTGTTCTTGTTATTTTGCAAAATTTTGTTATCCGCCATAATAGACTCGCTATTGATTTTTTAAAAATAATATTGATAAGGATTATTGAAAATAGGGTTTTAAGACGAACATTAAAAGTGTTGTGAATTGGACATTAGTTCACTGTTTTTATGAATTTTTTGATTTGTGCTCTCATTTTCTATTTTACTTGCTTTCTTCGTTACATTTATGTTTCTTGTAACGGCCCTTATATTTGATTTCCGTATTGAGTAGTATCTTAATTTATGTCTAAGTTGGTCTTATCGTTTTCGTGCTCTCCTCCTACACAGTCTTGTTGCTCGGTTTCCCAATCTTCTTTCCTCGCCTCATCAGTCCGCGTTCGTCAAGCAACAAGTTCTGTTGATTTTATACAGCTTTAATCTATTTATAATAAATACCGCGCTTTTATGGCGTTATTTTATTAATTAAAGTACTGTGGTTCTAATTGACTTGACCTAAACACGCATGACTCCCTACGAGAATTGATCAGTCGTGACAATGTTCAGTCTTTTTTTAGTGTTTAAAACAAAAATGATATTACAATATTAAAACAAACATTACATACAAATAAAAAATTTATTTTCCCGCCGCCATTTGGAAATTGAGCATTTTAGTTGTTTATTTATTTGCAGCAACACCAAAAATATCAAATTGAATAATAATTTCAGGTTAATCATGGTTTTTTTTATCATAAAATGGTATACCTGGAGAACACTCTCGCGGTTACTGGAATGAACCGTCATGGAATAATAAATATCTGAATGCATCCGGTGTAAATGATATATTTTCCGCGGGAGAGCTTAGATTCTAAAAAAAGATTGTCCACACTTCATCCATTTACCTTATGATCCTTTACTGCACAATAACTTTCGAGTGCTACAGGTCTGAAAAATACGAGGTGTGTTCAAAAAGTAAGGTGACTTGTCAATCTTCGCGGGCTACGTACATTCAAGTTTTAAATTTTTTGTTTTTTTGTGTTGGTACACTCGTCACGATCATATGTTCACAGTTTTGACTATATAGCTCGTGTTGTTCTTCTGACAGAGGCGTAAAAGGTTAGAAGGGTTTGGTGTGCTCGGCGATTTTCTTCTTTCGAAAAAAATGGAGCAAAGAGTTTGCATTACATTTTGTGTGAAAAATGGAATCCAGTGCTCTAAAACTCTTGAAATGTTGACAGTTGCATACGGTGAGTCTACTCTGAGTAAGAAAAATGTGTATAAGTGGTACGAGCTGTTCCAAGAAGGCTGAGAGGATGTCGAAGACGAACCTCGCCCTGGACGTCCCAGCAAAAACTGGATCGCTGAAAGAACTCAAGGCTATACCACAAAATGATTATCAGAAGTGCTTCGATGATTGGAAAAAGCGTTGGCACAAGTGTATTATATCTGAGGGTGATTACTTTGAAGGGGGCAACATAAATATTGAGGAATAAATGAATATTTTTTGAGAAAACCATAAAGTCACCTTATTTTTTGAACACACCTCGTATAGTGTAATTTCCACGGAAAATCTACAAAATTTCCATGGAGTACTTTCCAAGGAATGTTTCTACGTGGGCGAGCAACTTCCATTCAAAAATGGCACAGAATCCCTGTAAAACCGCGATTAATCGCGGGAAAACGATATATGCTAATTAATTATTTTTTCAGGAAACAGATTTGCAATATTTATCTTATAAAGAAATCAACAGGACACATATATCTGTGATATTAAATCAATCCTTGGAAAATTTTGTTGACAATAATTCTGCACCTAATTTGCTCAACTTTCGTATAACTTGTGATTCATCAGATACAGAAAGTGAATCACTGGTAAGTTTACTCAAATTAGATTGTAACGTACATGTGAATTTTGATATACAAAGAGAAAACAAAAATTATTTTTTGCGGGTGATTTTCAAGTGGGTGAAGTAGAAATTTTTTGCATCGTATTGAAAGAAGACACAATAAAGTAGACTTGGTATTCGTACCCAACGTGGCGCGCAAATCTTAATACGTGAAGCCAATTTTCGTTGCAGTTCGTGTAAAAATATTGGGTCTTAATTTTGTGTTGGGTAAAGACTAAGTCTAAGACTATTTCAAGTTATTCTGTATGTGTAGATTGTGAGACGGAACTAAAATATTTTTTTTTGTCTTAAGATGAATATTTTTGACTAAACGACAAAAATTTAAGTGTTAAAATATAAGATTATTTGATTTCAAATGAACCCGAGAAATTTGTAAGTCGAAGACAAGCCACAGGATTTCCAAGGCCTTTAAAGGGGATCACTAATCTGCTTTAAATTTTACAGAACGTTCATATTATTTATATCCATGGCATTAATTTTGTGGCTGTGTATAGATGTCCGGTGCTCCAAAATATTGCTCCAAATGGTGACACGGCAGTGTGCAGGGTCTGCCAGACAGCAATTTTTTTAGACTTTCATCAGATAAAACCTCAAAGTGATGTATATTATTTGGAAGGAGAATATGAGTTTAGCTTTTTTCCTTTTTTATAAACTTGAATATGTAATTGTGAATTAAAAATGAGTGATTAGACGTTTCCGATTTTATCTTTCTTTGTACATTAATTTTGACATTATTTTCTTACGGTAAGAAGATTTTTATATAACTTCATTTTAGGAACTTATAGCCTCTTATTATTTTCTATGCATTTAAATTATTTGTCTTTGATGATTTTAACTTGTGTGAAACTCCTGTTTTAATGGAACTCTCATGAAGCTAAAATAATAATTGTTATCTACAACGAATAAAAAATGCAAACACTAACTAAGCTCTTTTATATGCACGATGAACAATTGAATATTCAAATAATTATGAAAATTAATAATTGGTACAAAATTGATTTTCGGATAGTCTTTGAAAATTTCTGAAGACTATTCGCAAAATAATTTTTCTTTCAAATCACGCTCAATGACATTGGAAGGTAAAAAGTAAATTTGAAAGTTGTTATCAAATAAGTTATTTAAGATTCTGCAGATAATAAATGTATCTTTAAAACGTATTTGAGTAGTTTCAAAAAACTTACCTCAAATTAAAAGTGACAATATAACGTGTACGTCTCGAGAAAATAAAAAATGTACTAAGGTCGAAAGTCATACACTATGCAGCTGTCCGGTAGACCACGACACTGTCGTGTAACAAATCAGAGCAGTGCAGCGGATACCAACCTACTGTCTGTCCAAAAAATATAGGCACCTCGATTTTTGTACAGATTTTTATGAAAATCTCAGTAGAAAAAATTGTAAAAATATAAGGGAATATACATGTCACAGGTGAAGTTTTTGGCAATACTAATACAGAGCTTCAAAATTTTCTGATGATTAGCGATTATTTCTTGGCGAATGAAAGGTGAAATGTACCTTAATCATGTTATCATTTTCGAATACTCAACTTTGAATAGCTCCAATTCACTGAAAATAAATTATGATAATTCTGAAAAAAATATATGGCTTCGTTGATCCTTTCTGTGCATAATGGTGCAATTTATAGCCAAAATAATTATTTGTTAATGAGGTACTAACAAAAACACAGGGAGGTGTCATATCCAAAACTTAGGAACGTACAGAGATGATTCTTGAAGCAAATGACACATTTTTGGTATTTGACAGTGTTTTATGCATTTTTAACGAGAAAAAAGTTGCACTTAGATGTTTTAAAAATTATTTTCTTTTTAGAAAAATACGAAAGACTTTACGATAATCGAGGCACGGACATTCTTAGCAGGGCACTTTGCTGGGGCAACTGCTACGCGTGCAATACGACTTTCTCTCGAACTTAGGCTGTTTACGCACTCCCTAAGTCCTAATGCAAAAAAGGGATACAATTGCCTCGATTATCGTAAAGTCTATTGTACTTTTACCAGAAGAAAATAATTTTTTAAACATTCAAGTGCAACTTTTTGCTTATTGAAAATACATGCAACGCTGACAGAAGCCAGAAATATGTCATTTGCTTTAAGAATCATCTCTATACGTACCTTAGTTTCAGAAATGAAACCTCCCTTTGTATGCCCTTTGTGAACAACTTATTAACAAATTATTATTTTTCACTCTTGATTCCACCATTGTGTACAGAACGAATCTACGAAACCATATATTATTTTTTTTAATTTTCATAATTTATTTTTAGTGACTTAGAGCTATTCGAAGTTGACTACTCGGAAATGATAATATGATTATTGTACTTTTTCACCTTTCATTCGCCAGGAAATAATCGCTAATCATCAGAACAGTTTGAAACTCTGTATCAGTATTGCCAAAAACTTCACCTGCGACATGTATATTACCTTATATTTTTAGAATTTTTTCTACTGAGATTTTCATGAAAATCTGTACAAAAATCGAGGTGCATATATTTTTTGGACAGGTAGTAGGGCGCGGCACCGGAAATCTGTACACAATCTTTTTTATGAATTAATAAGTTTATTTATTTGCAATAATCATGACTTTTTTGGAATGGCGAATCTAAAAATGTTGTGCATATTTTCTTATCTCCAAACGATCACTAGATACTTGCATAAAAGTACAGTTTTATTCTTTTTATCTGTTGTGGAATTGTTAATACTTAGCAGAAGTAAACTGTTTGGTCCTAACCTATATGAAAGTGGTAGGCTCTGCCAGTAGTAATAAAACCAATACATAAATTATCCTTCCGTGTCTTAAGACAAGTCTACCTTGTCTTATCTTGGCACAGCTAGAGTCGTAAATACAAGAGAAGTCTGTATATCTCCAATGTGTAGCCAGTAAGACGGAACCAGACGTCTTGGTCTTGAAGATACATAAAGCATTCAAGACAAAATAAAGACCACCAATTTTTACCCAGGAAATATACACACGCGCGCGCGCGTGGGTGTATGTTTATGTGCGTTAATCCGAACACAATATATTTATAATTTTCATATATTCAGATCACATCACGGTTATCTGTAACAATATTCGTTGAAGATGTTAACATTCATACACCACAGTTCATTGGAACACCCTACCATGCCACTATGGACGAGCTCACTCCAGTTGGTAAGTAATTTCTTTCCTTCAATTTATACGCTCTGAGATATGTATGCTTCAAGAATTAAAGCAAACAATGAAAACACAGCTTCCATCTCTTATAGGAAGCAAAATTTTGTGTGGAATATATGCCATTGACAAGGATAAATTAAACACAGCTAATAGCGAAATATATTATACGATCGTTGATGGAAATAGAGAAAAAAAGTTTTCTTTAGAATATGATGATCACGGAACTTGTATTATTCTCAGTAAATCTGTGGATTATGATAAAGGAGAACACATATTTAATATAACTATTGCTGCAATGGTGAGTTTTGCAAGAACATTCTTAGAGTACACAAATAGAAATTATGGTCAGAAAATATTAAATTACCATAATAACCTACCCAAGATAACTAACTATCGAAATTATCATAAAAAGTAGACAAATACAAATGAAGAAAACTTTTAATGCATTTAGGATCGAGGAACACCGTCAAAGAGCAGCAATAGTACAGTTACAATAATAGTACGAGACAATGATGATCTGAATCCACAGTTTACGCATCCAATTTATAAAGCACAAATTAAAGAATTCCAACCATTATCGGTAGGTCCATTCACATCAACACTACCACCTAAAATATTAAAGAAAATAAATTTTAATTGTTACAGAATATACTTTCAATTAACGAAGAAATAAATTTCACAAACCCAATTCATGCATTTGATCAAGATCGAGGTGTCGATACTCCAGTTCGATATGACATAATATCAGGAAATGAGAGAGGATTTTTTTATCTCGATCCACAAAATGCTTCTCTCTATTTGAAACAAGCATTGGATCTTGACTCTGAGAAATATTTAGTTCAAAATACATTTGTGCTAAAGGTTAAAGCATCTCAGATAGACAATCCCTTGAAATTTGCTCTATCTAAAGTGGCAATAGAAATTTTTGATATAAATGACAACTTACCAGAGTTCGAAGTTGATTTCTACAACATCAGCATTGTAGAAAATCTACCCAATGGATTTAGCGTTTTACAAGTAGTCGCCTATGATAGAGACCAGGGTCAAAACAGTGAATTTGTATATGAACTCGAAGATCCGTCGGGAGCATTTTCTATTGATCCCAATTCCGGATGGTTAATTGTCAGAGATGAAACAATTCTTGATAGAGAAAAAAGAGCTCTTATAAAAATGAAAGTTTTTGCAGTTGAAAAAGTGCCAAGTGTTAAATCCTTTTCCAGACATGATTCCTCCTCAATAACAACAATAACGCCAAAAAAAACACAACAATCATCTGTAGATGTCGAAGTAACGCTACTGGATGCTAATGACAACAATCCTATTTTCGTTCCAAATAACCTTTACGAATTAGTAGCTCAATCTGATTCAAAATTAGGTACAGTTCTTGGACAAGTGCATGCCATTGACAAAGATCAAGGTAGAAATGGCATGGTTTTATATCAACTGCAACGACCAGGCAATTCTACTTATGGTACACCCTTTGATGTGGACTCAGAAACAGGAGTTATATCTGTAATTCAGAGTCCAATAATGGAAGGCAGACATGCCATATTTATAGAAGCTTCAGATCAACCATTAAACCCTAGTGAACGACGTTTCTCTTTAGCAGTTGTAGCAATTGAAGTATTTCCATCCGACGGTTAGTATCTATTTTTTTGGGTAAAAAACGTACATCAATAAGCATGGTATAAACGTATATAAATTATAATTAAGTTCATATGTCAGGTAATTACTAATTTTTGTATACGCAAACAGGACACAATACAGGAACACCTGACTTTATTGGAGCGCCATATGAATTTTGGGTTGGTATCGATGTGCCGATTGGTAGTACGGTAGGGCAAATTCGCACAAATAATGCGGTCAGAACAGTTGGAATAATTTATGATCTTCTTCATGGTTATCACGAAGGCGGTAAACAATACAAACGTATTCTATTACGCGATGAGAATACAATTATATGTGGGCGTCCGCATTAAAAAGACGCTTATGGCCGATACGGAGTTACGTATAGAGGCATATAGCCGGATAAATTCCCGGTATCTGACTTCCAAAACGAAACCTTAAAGTTAAGAAACAAATCACCGGAACATTTTTGAAGTTGAATTTGCACAAATTTTTTGTCGAGAAAAAACTCATCCATACTTGGCGAGTGTCATAAGCACGCAATTATACTTTTTTCGAATATAAAAATATGCTTACTTCTCGTTCCTTTCGGGATATGAGCTGTTAGTCTAAATAGATTCACTATAGATCCTTGTGTTATCCGCTTTTCAAACCCAAAAATAATAATTTTAGCCTGAAGCTAGAAAAACGTGAATATCTCTTAACCTACGTAGAACCAACCAAAAGGGCCCGTTTCATGCGAGCGGCCACATATAGTTGATAATAATTAATATAGTTACTGTAGAAAAAAAAGGATAAAGTCGGTTCAAGTGCATGTTTTAGCCCAATTCGTGTAGCAAAGTAATGACTTGTTTGTTTGTAGATTTTTTTGTCGCTTATGTTCCACGGTAACTTTACATAGGTTTCCATTTTAACTTTCAGCTGCAACTAACAACTGTGTTTATAATGTGTATATTTTCTTTTGTTTAACAGTTCCCTTCGCGATAGAAGAAAATTCAGGAATTATTACTGTGGTCGACGAGATCAGAAAATACAACAAACTATTGTATGAATTCGAAGCTGTGACAACCAACGAAAAAGATATTACTTTGATAACTAATGTATCTATCCACGTAGTTGTTGATTCCAGCACTAACAAAAAGGGAAGCATTAATCAGTGAGTATAGAAAGAAGCAAATATAATCTGCGATTATATTGTGAGTATTCATATAAATATTGTTTAAGCAGCGGGACAACGAAAGCTCCAATAATTTTTCGTATAACCGAGAATTGCGCCAGTGCATTTATCGGACAAGTACTTCCAGCATACAATGATTCAAATGTGCCGAAGAATATTCATTATTTTATAGCCAATCAGCAAGACGTTCCAGAAATTAAAATAACGGATGATGGATCTCTCTATACAAAAGATGGTTTAGATCGTGAGGAAAAGCAAAATTATAGTGTCACCATTGTAGCGGAACATTTACATGGAATTGGGATTTTTCAAGTAAGCTTGCAAAATACGGTTATTACTGATGCTCAGTTGCATAACATCTAATCATATAAGGTCAAAAAATTACCACTTGTACATTATTGCGGGCAGGTAACAGTTGTCATTGATGACGAAAATGACAATGCACCATCTTTCAGTTCACACTCTTATGAAGGACATCTACTGGAGAACAGCCCTCTTGGTACGAGAGTGACAATGAAGAATCACGTATCTGTACATGATGCAGATGACGGTATAAACGCCAGTTTTGTAATTAGTCTTCAAGGAGATGGTAGCAATTTATTCGAGATTGATCAGAAGACCGGAGACATTTTTTACACAGGCAATAAAGAACATATGTTAGATCGAGAGATGAAATCAATGTATAACATGAAAATTGTGGCAACTGATGCTGGTAATGTATTTACTATACTCTGAAAGCTTATATGCATATTTGCAGATATTATTCGAATCACATGATTTATATTTACTTGTTAGATACTATAAATTATTCGACTTATATATAGTCTAAATTTTGGGTATTAATATGTGTAAATATTCGTCTTTTTGCGCAGGTAATCTTAAAACAGAAACTGAGCTAAGCATCAGCGTTGACGACGTGAATGATAATTCACCTAATATAACACAGATATTAGTACTGCCTGGTCATAATATTCGAGTATTAAAGGATTCTAGTAATGTGAGCACCAGCAGTATCTCTAATGATAATAATAGAAATTTGTCTCTAATTAAAGAAGGCTCAAACCACCAGAATATGATTAGACGACAATCAATGATCATATACATTCCCGAAAATGTGACCTTAGGTGTTCCGATTCTTCGAATAGTTGCACATGATAAGGATGAGGATAAAAATGCAGAAATAAAATATGAACTTCTGTCTGAATTATTGTCTCAGAACAACAGCGGCACTACATTAAATTTCAAGACTAACCGATTTTTTTCAATCGATTCAAGATCTGGAGACATCACTGTCATTCAAAGTCTCCCAGCAGAGACTGATATTCGATTTAATATAAGGGCAATAGATAGTGGCAATCTAACAGACCATATCACATTTAAAATACATGTTACGGATGTTAATGATCATCCTCCCATCTTTAGGCAATCATTGTATTTGTTTGAAATACAGGAAGGGGTCTATGATAAATACAAAATTGAAACAATTGCAGCTTTTGATTCAGATTTCGGCAATAACGCGAATATAACTTACGAATTGACTGTTGAAAATGGTGATGATGAAAACGTAAAATTCAATATTGGAAAGTATACTGGAGATCTTTTTGTCTCTGGAATTTTAGACAGAGAGAAAAGGAGTATGTATAAACTTGTCATAAACGCACGAGACAATGATTGTGATGCCATAAGTCTCAGTTCAGCCACCGATGTTGAAATTCAAATTCTAGATATTAATGACAACCCTCCCATGTTCTATGGATATGATAAAATCATCAATTTAGGTCCCACTGAAAATCAAGTTAGTGGAGGTGATAAAAAAAACAGAGAGCAGTTAAGAGCAGTCTATCAGTCATCCGTTACAAAAGATATACCTGTTGGTAGTCGAGTAGCTCACATTTTTGCCAACGATTCAGATTTGATTGGAAACGGAAATGGCTTGGTATTATTTGATCTTCTGAATCTGAGTAGTGAAAAACCATATTTTACGATTGACAGTAAAGAAGGTCTTGTGAAAACTATTGCCAGTCTAAAATATGAAGACATAAATGTTTACAATTTAACAATTGTAGCCAGTGATTTTGGTACACCAAGTTTGAGCTCTACTGCTCAACTAATGGTCACTGTTACGAATCTTAATGATCATCATAATCATGGGGATGAAAACAAAATAGATGATAATTATCAGCAGCATAAAACACCACTATTTCAACACCGATATTATGAAATTCAAGTTGAGGAAAACACTGACGTGCCATTGAAACTTGTTCAGTTAAAGACATCTAATACAGCGGAAAATTACAAACAGAATTTACTACATTACAGCATTACTCATGAAAAATCTAGTATGAATTCCTATTACTTCTCGATAGATTCAAGGAACGGCACTCTGTACCTCATCAAGCCAGTTGATAGAGAGCAGAAAGATTTGTATGAAATTATTGTAAGAGTAGATAAAATTGAAAAGCATAGTAGAGGCATGCCGATTATGATTTATCCAATTGCTGAAGAAAGATTAAATGGATTGGATTTCAATGAAGCAAAAGTAATCGTCAAAATTAAAGATGTCAATGATAATGCACCAAAGTTCAAGATAATAGATTCAGATGGAGGAAGTAGACCTTTGGTAGCTGTAATACCGTCTGGAGCACATTTTGGTTACGAGATAATTAAAGTTGAGGTATTTTCTTTTCTTTTGAAATAAGTTGTGTTCACAAATTAGCTTACGCGTCTTATTCTTTCTAGGCAGAAGATGCAGACGAAGGAATAAATGGAGAAATACGCTACCAAATTCTCAGTAACGAGGAAGAAGAAGCACCACGATTTGCTATCGATCCAGTCAGTGGTCAAGTAAAATCAGTTGTCAACTTTGCGCGTGATGCTGGGCGAGTTTTTGGTTTTGATGTTAAGGCCACTGATAGGCAAGGAGCAGACGATGGACTTGGTAGCATTATCAATGTTATCGTGAGTTGAATGATGCTTTTTAAACATATCTTGTATCATTAAGCCTATATTTTCAAGAAAAACCCAATTTCTAACCAATTCGCTATTCCTCTTTTGGCTTCCTTGCTTTTAAATACCAAAAATATCCATAGTTGCCTCAAATATAAAATTAGTCCACTTCGAGAGAAGAGCTAGGAGGGGGTAACAAAGTTCAACATTTTTTGCGCAATGGGGGCGAGGCGCACAAAAAGTGTTAAAAAAATTTCCACGTGGTATATGGACCGTCGAGTGGTCCAAAAACGCATAACAAAATTTTTTTGCATGCTAGAGGGCAACGATCCCCCCATTTTATTCCAAATCCGAAAAAAGAAATTCCCTGATTTTTTATTTTTTTATTTTTTTATTTTAACAGGTGCCGGTTTTCACTTGAAGTTTCCCATGTAAAATGCATGGCCCTGTCGAGAATTATCCAACGAAGAATTTCATGTATCAGACATATGGGTTTGACATCCCTAACACACCCCCACGTGTACCTGAAAACTACACTTAAAACCAACAATGTCAATTTTTTATGAAATCGACCTTTTGAACACTGTATTCTTGTTTTTTTTTTACTTAAAAATATTATTATTCGTCTTTTGGATATATTTATTATCATTGGTTAATTAATTTTCAATTATTTAAACAAATGGAATTTTTTAAATAATTTTTTTTCTCGAAAATCCGTTTTCCCCCTTAAAAAATAATAATATTAGTCTAGTAGAATATTTATTAACATTGGTTAATTAATTTAATATTATTATTTAAACAAATGGGATTTGTTTGAACAATTTTTTTCGAAATTTTTTTTTTCCTTAAAAATTATTACTATTGGTCTAGTGTAATATTTATTAACATTAGTTCATTAATTTTCAACTTTTTAAACAAATGCAATTTCTGTAAATAATTTTGTTATTAAAAATTATTATTATTTCTTTAGTGGAATATTTAAAAATAAGTTTGATTAATTTGATTAAGAAAATTTTTTAAATACAAATTATTACTTAAATGTTACTGATAAATTAATTATTAATTAGTTAATAATTATTACTGATGAATATTCTACTAGACCAACAGTAATAATTTTTATTTTAAAAAATCGAAATGTAATAAATTAAACAAATTCCTTTTGTTTAAATAATTGAAAATGAATGACCTAATGTTAATAAATATTCCACTAGACCAATATTAATCATTTATAGGGAAAAAAAGAATTAAACACAAATTATTTAAACAAATTCCATTTGTGTCAACAATTAAAAATTAATGAACCAATGTTAATAAATATTCCACTAGACTAACAGTAATAATTTTAAGGGGGGGGGGAAATTTAAACAAATTATATTTGTTTAAATAGTTGAAAATTAATTAACCAATGATGATAAATGTTCCATTAGAACAATATTAATAATTTTAAGTAAAAAAAGACCAGGATACAGTGCTCAAATTGTCGATTTCATGAAGAATTGACATTTTTTGTTTTAAGCGTACTTTTCAGGTACTCGTGGGGGTGTGTAAGGGGTTTCAAACCCATATATATGATACATAAAATTCTTCGTTGGATAATTTTCTACAGGTCCCCATACTTTCCTGTCACATTTTTTCAAACCCTAAAAATTATTCCAAAAACTCAAAAAAGTGATTTTTCCCCATGCATTTTACATGGAAAACTTTAAGTCAAAACCGGCACCTGTTATCCGACTGCCTTCTATATTGTGTATCAGACAAAGAATGTGTTTAAAAAGTACGATAATTGCAGACTTAAACCGTTTAAGTAGGGATAGGCGTAGCTGAGGCCTAAACTTGGGAGAGGGAGTAGAGACCAAGCGTCCGATCTCTCCTCTTATGCTCCAAGGTTAGTCCTCAGATACGCTTATCCCCACTCTGTTACCACGGAAGCAGTTTAGGCCTCCGACTACGGTACCTTCTAAGGCCATTCAATATCATTGTACACATATTTTAATCTTACAGGTTTACGTTATAGATGATCGAAAACAAGTTGTGATGATTATCCGTAAACGTCCGACAGATATAGAGAAGCAGATGGAAAACATTACTAAGTAAAGTAACAAAAAGAATCTATAGATAGATTTTATCTTGAAGGATCAAAGGGCACTGATATCCGTTTCTAGGATATTAAAATTATTCTTTGTTGTTACAGGATATTGAGAAATATGACAGGATATGACGTTCGCATTGGAAAACTGGAACCACATGTTGAAAAGAATATAATTGACACTGATTCGTAAGTATATATGTATATGAGGAGTTTTGTTAAAACCTTCAGGAATAAGCTAAACGTAGGAAGTAAGGAAAAATCTTTTATTTGGGTATTACCTTTTCTCAAATTCCTAAGTTATTCAGTAACTTAGAACACTTTCAGTTGATTTTACGACGTACCTTGAGCGTTTTAGACATTTGGGAAAATCTGAGATATAAGGATAGAAAAAGCCTATATTTCATTTTATAATTCATTTAAAATTTAAAATTAAAATACCTAATATCTCCAGCGCGGCACTAGTTGTCCCATCACTCCCTGCTTTTTAATGGTAAGTAATGGGACTAGATCACATTAAACGATTTTTTATTGAATAAAATGTTATTTTCACGTGAAAAATTATTGAAACTAAAACAATGTTACTTATATTAATATTTCACAATCATTTTCCAATCATTTTTTTAAATAATAAAGGATAAATATAAATTAAAAATAACCCTGGAAAAGTGGAATACACCAAACTCTCGCTTTCAGTCACCCTGTTCTCGGCGTTCCTAGAACTGCTGGCTTCCGCAGTTTACCAGAGGAGCAAGGCGAGAGCGGTTGGGACATGATATA
>NC_046660.1:3622280-3624898 GCF_010883055.1 Belonocnema kinseyi | reverse complement strand
GAGTCAAGCAACCTCACTGTTTACGTTTCAATCCCCCAATAATCAGCCCAAGGTTATTTGAAGGCAACCTGAGATATTGGACTGAAAGCGAGAGTGTGGTGTATATCTTAGATATGAATTTAGGTTTAGTACTATTGCTTATAATGCACAAATAGGGAATGATAGGACAACTTCCGCCGCGTGTTCGACTTATTAGAAAATAATCAGCTTGGGACACCAAGGGATTGTCATTTTGTTTTTAGATACACAGGACTGCTTTCAAGAATTGCTAATGTGGCTTATAATCTAAGTTTCTTAATTGAATATTTCCAATTCAATATTACTTCAAGCTTTTGGAGCAGGGTGCTCATAATGGTGAAATTTGTAAAGCACTCAAAATTTATCTATAACCCTTGATTATTCGGTTTTGATGTTTTAAAAATGAAATATGTCAATTTTCTAGACCACGAAACGGTTTTAGCGGTGGAAGCATAGGTTGTGTCTGGTTTTACGAACAAAATACGGTAAATTCTAAAAAGGAAGAGTGAAATAGTGCAGCACACAGTAAAAAAAAAGTGTTCAAAATGACACCGAAATCAATATCATTTTGATACGCAACAAAAATGATATCGAATTCAACAGCATTTTGATCGGCCGGAGTAAATGATCTACTTTTGAGATCATAATAATCTGATTCAAGATCATGTGTGAAGTCAAACTAAGATATGGCTGATGTTCTTAGAGTACTTTATCTCATATGTAAGCTTTTTACGGTTTCTGATCGTGCAGTGTACTAGAAAAGTTAAAAAAATAAAGAAATCCGATATTAGAAAATAGCACCTGTTAAGTGCAGTACTCACTACCGTGCGGTTAGATACAAGTTTTAGGGTATGTAGCTATGACACTGGCACCAAGAATTGGTGGCTATTTTGTTTAGTCTGAAAAATGATGCAAAAAATAAGATCTAATTGATCTGAATTGACTGATTATTATGATTCCGACAGTCAAATGATCGTTGGATCAAAATGCTCTACAACCAAATTGATCCTTTTTTTACTGTGCAGGGACGTCAAGTGTGAAAGAAGCCGACTAATAGATTATTGTGTTGATAGCTTAATTGTACTACACAGTAAAAAAATTGTTCAAAATGATACCGAAATCAATATTATTTTGATATGCAACAACAATGATAGCGAATTCAAGAGCATTTTGATCGGACGTTCTCAGAGTATTTTAACTTTAATGCAAGATTTTTATGGTTTCTGATCGTGCAGTGTATTTAAAAAGTTAAAAAAAAAAACGAAATCTGTTATTAGAAAATACCATCTGTTAAGTGTAGTTGTCGCTTGCGCGCGATTGGATACAATCTTTAGGTTATGCCGTTATGACACAGGCGCCAAGAACTGGGGGCCATTGAGTTTGGTGTGAAAAATGAACCAAGAAACAAGATTAAATTGATCCGAATTGACGGATCATTATGATCTCGAGTCAAATGGTCGTTGGAGCAAACTGCGCGGTAACAAAATTGATCCTTTTTTTACTATGTAGGTCGCACGATGAACGTGCACTGTCGGCAGGGTTGGTAACGTATAATACTCTACGTAATATACGTGGTTTTCTACGCGTATATTACCACGTATATTACTTCTATAGTTTTCTACGCGATTTGATGTACATTAAGTCCAAATGGAAACTCTTAGTGCGCATACGTGATTTTCGAAAAATACCTCAAATAATCTATTGTTCTTGACGTGGGTCGTGCTTCCCGTGTTCGCTTTTCAACTTTCCATTGCAGTAAATAGTAAAAAAAAATATATCGAGGAACACAATACTACAGAACTAAGAATTCTATATAATTTTTCAGAGTTTTATGATTCTCTACTCGTGTTATATTATTTATTTTCAGGGTTATTTCAAGGTTATTTCAAGGTCAACTTTTATTTTTCAAATGGAAACCCCTATTTTTGACACCGCCAATCGAAAGAACGCAACATTTTACGCTTAGATATGCATCAAGGTCATGTGACCCTATGACATTCTTGTTCATTTCAGGGTCGTCTAAACTCAAACAAGGTCTAGATGGCTGATCAGCGAAAATATGCGTTTAAAAGAAATAGTTAAACCTTGTATCCAGTTGCGCAACATAAGAAGATCATTCATATTGTGATTTGTCTTTGTAATTTCATGCAGTTGTGAAAAGACGATCACTCATATTGTCATTTGTTTCTGAATTCCATGCAGCTGTGAAACATAAGACGATCACTCATATTGTTATTTGTTTCTGAAATTCGCTATTTTCACTTTCCCTGAAACTTTTGCCTAAAACATTTCTCACGAAAACGTATACTTTTGCTTGATCAGCTGTCTAAACCTTGTTTGCGTTTATACGGTCCTGGAATGACCTCGAAGGTCATCGGGTTACATGACCTTGATGCATATCTAAACGTAAAATTATGCGTTCTTTCGATTGGCGGTGTCAAAAATAGGGGTTTCCATTTGAAAAATAAAAGTTGTCCTTGAAAACGCCTAGAGGGTCAACGCCAAGGTCAGCTTCAAGGTCACCATCCATATCCTCGTCCAAAACCATGAAACTTTTGTCTGAAACATTTCTCACGAAAACGCATATTTTCGCTGATTGG
>NC_046660.1:3620237-3622270 GCF_010883055.1 Belonocnema kinseyi | reverse complement strand
GATGACCCTGCATGTGTTGTACACAGTGTTATAATGAAAAGAAAAAGAGGTATAGAGGCTTTGTGAGGGAGTTGCGAAGGTTAGACCCATACTTATGTTTAATTAATCGTCCTTATCATCTGTGCTTTTGGATGTGCCAAGCTGAAACATTACCGCGCCTTCGTTGGGAGCAGGTGCAGTTTTTCTGATTACCACCCGCTCCTGGCGAAATTCCGCGGTTATCACTATGACAAACTTTTAATATTTGTCTATATGGATGGATGTATGGTTTACGTTGTACGCGCAGAATCATCTACTTATAAAAATTGTTTAATTACTACCATTTTTCTTTTCAGCTCTGATGTGTATTTGTATGCTATAGATCCGAATCTCAATATCGTCATCGATATGGAAACATTGCATAAGTAAGTATGATAACGCTTTACGTCCGTCTGGAAAGAGTAAGTATATGTGAAGTTAGGAGTAGAGGAATCCTCGTAGCGCGAAGAATGCTACCATAACGGGCTAGAATGTGAACCTCCTGGAGTGTAATAATAAAACTTCGCTCATTTTCGTTCAAGTAACTTGATGCATGATGGAATGAAAGAGTTTATTACAAGTTTGAATAAGATGCAAACGGTGATGGTCATCGTCCCCGCTGGGGCTTTGCCCCAGACTCCTCCCTCTGTTTCTTCAAGTCTACATATCTTCGGCTTTGCATATTATTCAATAAAGAAAAATAGTGTTCGATACTTGAGTAATCACGGGCGTTTTTTAACACGACTTGAAGCGATGATAATTCAAATTTCAACCTTCATATAGGGCTCACAAGAAAGGCATTATGTTTAAAGAAGACATATTTCTCTGCAAAGAACTAATTTGGATGATTTTTCATCAGGCCGATTTAATGGCGGGACTACTCTAAAACAATGATCCAACGGAGAATAAAATATCAAGAAGTTTTTTGTTTTTTCTGACCAAGCATGTCGCGAATTTTGGTGCAATGTTAAAACAGTGCCCGGCTGTGCATCATTTGAATTCACTGTCGCGTATAATTTGTCAATCTCAAGTAATCAAATTAAAACAGTACACATATTTATTTCAAAGTAGAACTTTCTGAAAATAGTCCTAAATATAAAAAGAACTTGATTTTTCACAGCTTAAGGTCTCTCTCTCTCTCACATGATTCAGACGATATTTTATATAAAATATGCATGTGTACAGCCGACTCAAAGTGCCGGTTTTGAAGATACTAGGTATGTTATGGCCATGTATATCTATGACATCACAATTTTTGACGGCATCGATGTACCTGGTCAGAACATTATTTTTGAACTGAAAAGGAGACATTGTAAGGTTTGCTGCAGAGGCATAAAAGCGGCTATATTCATGCATTTGTTGTTTAAAAATAATTCGAGGATTCATGTTTATTTTTACAAAAAATGTAGTGCATTCAGAAACAAAAGGATGGAAATAGACAGAGAATTGGATGTTCTGGACATTACCAAAAACGTACCGAGAAGAAGGAATCAACGATACCTTTTGTCCACTCTTGAAGTTGGTGTAGTTGTACTGGGATGTGTTGTTTTCGTTGGCACCCTCATCACTGCACTGTGTTTAACGTGTATTCGGAGAAACAAGAAAAGGTAAACTAATTGACTATACTAGTCTATAGGAATAATAATTTGGTGAGTTTTTTGCTATGGCAAATAGCTTCTGCAAAGGAATTGGTATAGTATATTATTACCAAAATTCTCTATTTATAGTCATCAGCGACAGCAAAACACTGCACTGTTTTCCACAAATGCTCCGGTCGTCGGATTTCCATTAACCGATGCGACTGGAACATTGCAGAAGCCGTCATTTTTTTCAAGTGTTACTGACCTCCACAGTCTACATTACAATACTGAACCTTTTTCTAGTGATGTACAACATCACAATTTATCTGACCACGAATCAAATATTCGTTTCCACAGGTATGAATGTTATACAGAGAAGCTCAGTATATTACCGTTAAAAACCTCGAGCCAATAATTCTTTTCCGATTCAAAAAA
>NC_046660.1:3600968-3620137 GCF_010883055.1 Belonocnema kinseyi | reverse complement strand
ACTCCTGGTGGAGCTCCTATAGGAAAACACCCTATGAGATTTGAAACATTAGCTACATCTTTATACTCTAGCGGTCAAGACTCCGGTATAGTTGGACGCGCATGTCATTGCAGTAATTCGTACAGTCCATCAAGTGGCGAAAGTAGCAAGTCAGTAGTGTAACCTTTCAAATAAAACTTAATAAAAATATATTTTAACAATTCAATAGATAACTCGCATAAAATATAAATAAATTATAGTGGCTACGAGGATTCTTTAAAGTCTTTTCATCAACATATCAACAGCCGAGAAAATGAGGATTTACATAAACAAAACTTGGGCAGGCGTAACAAGCCATCAAAAAGAAATCGTGCGAAGCGTCACATCTTATCAACTCTTCAATCTTCAGCAACGGCGCATCCTACTCAAGAATTAACTAGCCGTGAGAAACGTTATCGGTTTATTATGGATCAAAAGCAGCAGCATCAGAGGCACATGAATTCCTTGGATCGAGAACATCATCGCACTTTTTCAGAAGCGGAAAACAACATTACGGAAACAGTGATCCACGAACCTCCTGGAATGGAATTAATAATCTCTGGATCACGTACAAATACTTTACGATTGCATGGTATAAACGAAGAATAATCAATACATACCTGTGGTGAAAGACACCATGTTTTAATTAAGTTTCTACTACAAAATGGAGAAAATACTGACACTAGCTTAGGTTTATTTTAAATCTGATCTCAAAATATTTACAAAAGGCCATTCTATTATTATGAAAAAGATTTTGTTACTCCAAATTTATTAATTAAATTAACAAGCATATTTTTTGCTAATTTTCAGGTACGAGAAGGAGCCAGGTACTATACTGATAAAGCAGCAGACGAAAGTCGTTTTATTTTTTAATTATAATAATAAGATGAATATCGCGATCGGAAAAGCAGTTGGAAGGAGTTGGAAAGGAATTGAAGGGAGATTATTGATTGAAATCTAGCTGCAATTTCCAAAAAAAACTCTGTTTATTAAATGTTTATGTAAACTGCGAAGATATTCAACACATATTCCACAGTATTCTCATTGAATCAATGAATACTTAAAATTAAAAAAATAATTAACAAATTTGAAAATTGTAGTAAAACGGATGAAGAGCAATTTTATGTGAACCTATCGCTCCACGATCCCAATATTTTGCTGTAAAAAGAAAAAGTTTGTCCAACCAATATATGATTGAAAGAAACTATATTTCTTTTCTTCTGCATAGTTAGTGTGTATGGATAAGATATGTGTCACCCTAGTCAGACTGTATAGTGCTACTAGAAGCCTGTCAATAATAAAAATCTGGTTTATTTTTTGATACAGCACTGTATTTCGTTATTTACACCATTTATTTCTCGCACCACTTTTCATGAGAACGAACTGAAAAATTTGAATGCGTAACAATCTTGCAGTAGAAAGTGATTATTTCGGGTTAGAGGAACGTTTCTCGAGCTTGATAAGGCGTAGAATGATTAACTGGGGATAGAGGAGCATTTGGAGAGGGGTACACAAGAAACGCGTTCTATGGTCAAGGAAAATTTATTAAATTCTTAAAACTTAACTAAAACAAAGTACAATAATTGCACGGAATACCACACAAAAAGAGACAAGATTTATGCAGGCAGTTGATATCTTAATCTATAGAATTTCCTTGAATTTTTTCTTACAGATAGTGATTAGGGTGGCCCAGAAATGTATATTTTGAATTTTAGATCAGCGTGTTCACTGCATCGTTCTCTCACGGAAGCAAATAAATTTTTTTTTCTTAAAAAGAAAATCATAATCTTTTGTCGGTAAGCGAGTACTTTGTATTCTTTAGAATAGTGGTAGAAAACTCTGTAGAGAGTGCTGAGGTTTGACCCAGGCGACAGTTTTAGTGTTATTACTTTGCCATTTAACTCAGGGGAGTCAATTACTCACCTAGGGATCCGGTAGCGTGAAAAAATTGTTGGGCTTTCGAGAAAGTGCGACAAGAATCTGAAAAACGCGCTGGGCTACAGGATTGGACAGGGAGCTTTATGAATTTGCATCTGAAAATCGTAAGCCCGTAAATAATCAGCCACTTTAAATTCAATGTAATTGCCATGAATTAAAGTAACGCTGCTGTTACGGAAAAATCTTCATTCTTTTAATTGTTTGAAAACTGCAATATAAATTAAAAAATAATCAACATCTTTTTTATAAACCTATTCTCAATAATCTCAAACATCCTTCTTGAAAATTTCAATTTAAACGATCATGTCTGACGCTCCAAACATGTCTAAAAATATTGGAGTTTTATGCAACTTCCGAGATGTATCAAAATGTTTTTATAACTTTGTTAATGTGACTTATGATTTCTTCAACAAAATAGAATTAAAAAAAGTATACGTTTTAGGTGTTAAACTCTTTGTTTGATTATCGATAATAAACATTTTTTAAAATAAAAAAATATGTACTTACTTTTTCGCGAGAAAGCGCTTTGGAGAATTTGCCGTTTGAAAATTCTAAAATGTACATTTTTGGGTCATCCTAATACAGTTATTATTTGAAATTTATAATTATTCGCTACGGGTTCAAATATTTGAGCACAGCTGCCTTAATGATAGGTAAACTGAAAGAGCAGAGACTAAGTAAAAATGTATAACAAAATGCATGCCTTCGAATAGTAAACATGGTCGTTGAGTTTATATTATAGTGGCTGATGGTAAAAGATGGTTATAAAATCGTCGGGAGCAAAAATAAGTTATATAGAAACAAGAAAAACGAAAGTTGCCTCCTGTATCATAATATATTAATACAATAGAACTAAAGATGTGTTGTATCACATCGTTACATTATACCATTAAATTACAATACACAATATAATTCTCGGTTTTCTTTTTTATTTTTAACTAGTTTCTGTCCAAAAATGCCTTAGTCAACTATTCCTCCGAAATTTTTTTTACAATCGACTTTTGCCATCAGCTTCTCATTAATAAGTAAAATAAAATATTATTGTACAATACAGAAAGCGTATGTCTGTCCTTGACGATTTTGAAAACACTATTTCATATTTGACTCGACTGTAATAATTTTCTTTAAAAAAGATGCCAATAACAGAAGAAAAAAAGGTGGATTTTAATATGCATTAATTTTCCGTGTACTTTATATGTAAATGCCCGTAGCAACTGCCAATTATATTGTATATATCCAAATTTGAATAGAGCAAGCAAAATATTCCTAAGTAAAAATCATGCTACTATGTTTCAATATTTTGTGTCTTTTCTGTCTGCATAATTCAACGCTCTGCAATATAACACATCGTTTTACACTCAATTTGAGGAGAGTGCTTTCGACAAATGAGTTCTTTCATAGCCAAATAATGATATCCTTAGAAACTTTAATGCGCGCAATTTAAATATGTATTTATAATTAAACCA
This sequence comes from Belonocnema kinseyi, assembly GCF_010883055.1. Taxonomy (NCBI): domain Eukaryota; kingdom Metazoa; phylum Arthropoda; class Insecta; order Hymenoptera; family Cynipidae; genus Belonocnema; species Belonocnema kinseyi. Next base: position 3,616,715 of record NC_046660.1, on the reverse strand, counting down.
AAGAACTGAAAGAGTGCGTAAACTTATCACTGTATCCTGAAACGTAACAGGGCGATTTCATGGTAGTTAATGCATAATCTGCAAACTCAGATACATACTTTAGACGTTCTGTGTATTCGTATATTCGTAACGTGTTCAATGGTGTTGAGCTTTTTCTTTACTTTTTCAACAATATTTAGAAAGCATTCGATTTTGTGCGAGTGAATGTGTGTTTGTTTGCATTGGTATTTAATACCTATTGATATTGTTTTTCTGTAATGTACACAATTTCTTCAGAGAATGGTCTTTGCATGTTCATGTGATGCTTTAAATCAAAAACTTGGATAAGTGTACGGTAGAGCACGTTATCGCTTTAACACCTTTTTCCGGCACGAGCATCAATCGATTAATCATTGCTGATCCTTAAAGACTCGCGCCGGCTATCTCTGTGCGAAAACCCCGCGCATTTGAGCAGCCAATCACGGCTGATTTTTGAGGCATTTTACCTCGAGCATCAAATGCAATGTATCAAGTTATGTGCGTGCGGTACTTGCCTCAGTGGTTAATTTAAACTCCACTGTGATTAAAAATATACGAAACGTTACTATCTTGATGAACGGGAGGTCCATGGTGGTGAAAGTTGCGTCTAGTAGAGCCATTATTATTGTTATTGTTATTGTTATTATTGTTGTTGTTGTTGTTGTTGTTGTTGTTAACATAATAAGATGACTTCCTCATGCTCGTAGAAGATGACATTATGGCTACCGTCTCATAGTATCTCAATTTACCACAGCATCTACCACTTTTTAATATTGCCATGAATCCACGTCGGTACTTCTTGTTGAAAAATGCGTACAATATAGGATTAATACAAGAGTTGCTTGATCCCAACCACTGAGCGATAGGCGTTGCAATCGGTAAAATTTCATCCTCCCATTCAGCAATGTCGCCACCTAATTTAATTCTAGTAAAGATAACGTAAAGTGGCAACCAGGAGAGTAAAAATAGTATCACTACCACAACTAACATTTTAACAACTTTCACCCTGGATTTTTGCTGCATTCTTTCCATCTGTGCATCTTTCGTATCTGAAGGAATGTGTCTTTTCCAGACCCTTATCCATATCAGAATGTAACAAATTGATATCAATAGCATGGGCAGTACGTAACAGAGCATCAAGTTACCAACCAGGAAGAACAGAGATCCATCTTGTGGACGAGGCCACATCTCAATGCACAATCTCAAATCTGGATGCTGGTCACCGTATATTGCCACTAGATCGAAGAATAAGAGCCAAGGCAAAGTCGTTGTTAGCGCAATGAACCATATTACTACAATCATCAATCGAGCTCGCCTCTTGGTAATTTGACATTTCAATGGCCACCAAATAGCGAGGAATCTGCAAAAAGAAAAGTAGTTGTTAGCAGTATATATGCCATATCTATAAACACTGAGTGAAGAAGTTACATGGAAACTGATATTTCATAAATATATTATGTTACTTCATTCTTTCTTGTGCGATTTTTAAAGACAACGCCAATTAATAATAATCCGCCAGGGCTTTTCTTCTGACGTGTGTGCGGTAGAATTTCACGACACTCTGCGCTCTAAATCGCTTAATATAAATAGCTTGCAGACATTTTTTATTTAATTTTACTTGTGAAAAATCCTACACATAGCTATCTCTCTATGAACTTTATTGAATTCCTAATTCTCCAGTTTTTACCTAATATTGTTAAAAGTTAATTTTGCGACATCTACATTATATCTATTTTTAGGTTTAAAGCTGCAGATTAAAGCCTATATTATTTCTAGTGCAAGTCTCGGAATCAAGGGGAAAGCAATCTATCTTTATCCGTCTCAATAAGTGAAATCTATTCAAACTGATTACTCTCAAATCCACGTTGTGAGCATGTTGAGAGAATGCCAAATGAACGACTAAAGAAATAACTGTATCCAGGTAAAGTGAATGACAGCATGCCCAGAGGTAGACCGCGAAAAGAGCGGTTAGAATGTGTGAATTAAGCCCTAATTAGAAGATAAATAAGAAGCCACAGAAACACGAGAGTCAGCACAGAGAATAATGGATGATTGAAGTTAGAGGGTAAACATTTCGACCATCCACGAAGGAACAGCTGAGCCCTCGCGTATGGCCAATTGCTTGAATTTTGCGCGTCAATCATGCGCGTGAAAATTTAAAGGTCACCTGACCACCATACAGTATTGCTATCCGTCAAGAAAAGAAAGTTTTTACCCTATAGTATTCATGTGTAAAGTGCGGGCATCTTTTGAGGATTGAATTAAACTACCTTATTCTGTAAGTACCTTTTTTATGTAAGTAATAGTAATAATAATATTTTACCATACATAACTAAAAATAAACTTGAATTTTATTCACTGATTTAAAAGTAAACCTATATTTTTAAGTCTAACATCCTTCCACTCTTGAGAGCCATGAGATTGGTGTAGGGACGCCTTAGCAGGGCCAAGGTCATTGCACAATATATTAATTATCAGGGACGGCTCCACTTCATTTATATTTCTTTACATCGTTATATATAAGACTGAAAGAAAATTAATCTTTAATATTCAGCAGTTTGGTTTAAAAGTCAAATATTTTATGGAAAATTTAACTTTTTGTAGAATATTTTTTTTTTTTTATTATTAAAAATAATTTCCTACAATGAAAAATTAATTCTTCGAAATATCAATTTACCTTTTTTATGTGTGATTTAAAGAAAATATTTTAGTTTAGAAACTCAACTGCTTAATTTAAAATGTATGCAGTGTTTAAAAAATTTGTCTTTTTGGGTAAAAAATTAACCTCAATTGAAAAATTCTACTATTTGGTTCAAAATGTATGTAATTTGTTGATATTTTATTTTTAAGGTCAAAAAGTAAACGTTTTAACTAAAATTTAACTAATATTTAATTAAAAATTCAATTTTTCATAGAAACTTCATCTTTAGGTTAAAAACTTAACTGTACGGTTCAAAATTTATGTAATTTCTTACAAATTTATTTGTTTTTTGATTTATAATTTTAGCAGAAAATTCATATCTTTGGTAGAAAATTAAACATTTTTATTAAAACTTCTCTTTTGGGGATACATTTGGCGGGACTTTCCATGAAGAAGGTTGCAAATTTTAAGGGGTTGGGGGGGGGGGGGGGGGGGGGGTGTAAAAAATTAAATATAGTAAGACAATCCAACTTATTGGGTAAAAGTTATTTTTTATTTTATTTTATTTTTTTTTCTGTTGAACAGGCTACTATTATATTCTTGGTTCACAATTCAGTTCGATTGACTAAACATTCTAGCATTTGGTTGAGAACGCAACTGCTTTGCTAAGATTTCATTTCTTTAGTTGAAAATTGATTTCTTTGGATGAAAATTTAACCATTTTTATGGAAATTCGTTTTATGCCGGGTTGAAAGTAAATCTTTTACAATGACAGTTAAACTATTTTATTTTTGGTAGCAAATTGATCTATTTCAGGTGAAAATTAAACTATTTAGTGAAAAAATTTGCTTTTTTAGTTGAAAATTCAAATTTTTGATTGAAAATGTTAATGTTTCATTAAAAATAAACTTTTATGGTAAAAATTCTACTACTTTGTAGAATATTTGATCTTTTGCCTTGAAAATTAAATTATTTAGCCAAAAATGAAACTTTGTTAATAATTCGTTTTTATTGTTAAAATTTGGTTTATCGGAAAATGTAACTATTCCATGTTTGGTTAAAACTTTATCATGTATATTGAATAAGTTGGAAAGTTGTATGTTTGACAGAACATTAATTTTCTTTGTCGTAAATTCAACTTTTTGGTAGAAAATTATCCTTATTCGTTGATAGTTCTACTTTTATAATTAGAATCTTGTTAAAAATGCATTTCTTTTCTTGAAACTATATTTCTTTGTTTAAAAATATTTGATTGAAGATTTAAGCATTTTATTTTTAATCAACTTTATTCGTAAAAATTCTACTGTTCCGTAGAAAATTAATCTTTATGTCTTGAAAAGTATACTTTTTAGTTTAACAATCATATTTTGTGTCTTGGAAATTAAACTTTTTGTAGATAATTTCTCTTTTCGGCTTTAAAATTAAATAATTTTGCTAAAAGATTATGTATTTTGTTAAAAAGTTGCCGAAAATTTATCTGTTTGCTTAAATATTTCACAACTTTGTTGAAAATCCATTTTTATCGTTGAAATTATTATTTTTTAATCCAAAAATTTAAATATTCCATGTTTGGCTGAAACTTTATCCTGTGCATTCAGAAAGTTAAAAATTCTTATACTATGTTAAACTTTTTTGTACAAAAATACTAACACAGACAGAACCGAATTGAATTTTTGTTGCAGGTAATTTTCAAGTAGATAAAGTTGAATTGTTTTGCAACGAAACAAAACAAGATTCAATACAGTTTTAACAGGTAAAGTTTACTCTGAAACCACTGTTAAGATTACATTTTGTTCCTTTCTGTGAATCTCCTTTGTTCAAAATTGAACTTTTTGGTTAAAAGTTCAACTATTTGGTTCAAAATTCATATATTTGGTTAAAAAATTCGTCTTTTGGGGCAGAAAATTATTTTGTTCTTTTTGATATTTTAACTTTTTGTTTGAGAATCTTGCTTAAAATTAATAATTTTTTATTGAAAATTCTCTTTTTTGTTGCAGGTTCATCTTTCCAGATTTAAAAATCGACTTTTTTCAAAAACATTTGAATTTCTACCTTAAAAACTTTACTTTAATTTAAATAAAAAAACGTATTTAATTATTGTTATGCTAATTGATGATTTATTGTTGTTCTAGGGAATATTTATGGGACGAATCACAAAGAAGAAAATCAACTGGATAGTGACGTTTGTAAACGTTGAAGTGTTGTAATTCAGTATTTAAGTATTGAACTTTTAGTATCACTCTTTAGCTTAAGGTTGAACGAAGCCTTTAAATGTGATCCAAATTAAATTACAATTACAATTATATTTCTAATTTATTTATTTATGTTATTTACCTCGTGCCACGCGCTCGGTCTTTATTTTTTCGCACATTTTTGCGGAAAAATTTTAAAATTAAGACTCAAAACATCCACCACTCTAATTTTGTGATTTTGAACTCTATTTTGTTGAAGCTCTTTTGGCTTTAACGAACACATTCTCATCACGTATCTCGTGCTTCGCACTTGATTTTGTCCAACCTGTCAACTTTTCTAACAACACTTTTTATCAATTATAATACATTTTTTATGTAACTCTGACAGGGATTGCTTATTAAAAAATTGAAAAATAAAAAGCAAATTGTATTTATCATGATTTTTTTTGTATTTATTTCTTATTTTGCTTTAAATTTTATTCTAAGCTGCTATGAAACATGTATCATTTCAATAAATGTATATAATTACAATTCATAATATGCATAAAAATTGAATCACACTAATTCATATTTCCTTGTTTTTATAATTTTTTTATTTTTAGGGCCGATTCCACCAGTTGTGATTAAATCCATGATTATCTTTTAATCAGCGTTTTAATCACGATTAACTGGTGGCGCGTTCCACCACGAATTTTTAAACTCTGTTTAGTCAACCGTATGCTCTGTTCGCAATAAGTCTAGTTTCTGCGTGTTTATGTTGTAATGGTGATTTTGATTGGCTGATTTGGAACTTGTATTCGCGCTAAAAATATACCTCGTCTGCTCACGAACGATTAGCGGTGACGTGTTTTAGTTTATGCACATCGTTTCCAAATAAATTGACAGGAATTAGTTATCGACTGAAATTGAATATAAGTTGTGTGAGTACAAAATATCGTTATAAATTCGATTAATATTTCACACTATACTTAAACTTCAACTTTGACGTTATGTTGACTCCCTTTAATCGCCGATTAACTCGCTAACCAGCCAAAAATGGCCGGTTAAGTCGATCGACGATTAGACTTCTTTAATCATGTTTTAAAAATTGATGGAACGCAATCTGCTGATTAACCTAAGTTAATTAATTATTAAAATTTAATCATAGATGGTGGAATCGGCACTTCATGTTGTTTTTTACAATTAAATAAAAACTACTGCGCATCTGCATTGGGTCTAATGCAGGAACCTATGTCCTCTTTCCTCTTTTCTTTGCTTTTTCCAAAAAGCTAATTTTTTAATTTTTAATCTTATGTTTTACGATTAAAAGAAAATCTACTCGTCCTATTGAAAAATAATTAATAACAAATTTATCGATTATTTTTAGGCGAACAACTTTTGTCTGGTAATTTAAGTTCATACCTTGTGTCGGTTTTTCAAACAAATTTAATATTTTTATTTAGAATGTTATTTTTTACGACTAAAGCAAAAAGTAACTGTCCTATCAAAAATTATCGCTCTTTTTTGGATGAGCAAGTTTTGGCTCATTTTTTCTCCTAGCTTACATCAAAAAGTGATTCATTCTTAATTTGCAGTTCTTTTTGGCTTAAAATTTTCATTTTAATTTGTTTTTTTCGATTTTCAAAATGCTCTAACTCTAATCATTTTTTTTATAGAGAAAAGTCATGGGGATGAATTGTTTGAGTTTCTGAGTACTATGAACAACCGTACATAGAATTTTTAAATCATGGAAAAATGTGGTTTCAAACATTTTTGGTACGATCAAATTTGGAATTTTCAACTTTTAGACCAAATTAAAAAAGTTGTTATCATACTCTTGTAGGGCTTTCAGAAAGCAAAGTTTTTCTTGTCATGACTTTTTTTCATATCATGCGTTGCTTGGCTTAAAATGTTCATTTTAGTTTGTTTTTTTGGCTTTTGAAAATGCTCTAACTCTGATAATTTTCTTTTTATAAAAAAAATCAGAAGAATAAATTGTTTAAGTTTTGAAGTAATATGAACAACCGTGCATAGAATTCTTACATCTTGAAAAAATGTGGTTTCAAACATTTTTTGTACGATCAAATTTAGAATTTTCGACTTTTCGACCAAATTGAAAAAGTTGTAATCATAATCTTGTAGGGTTTTTAAAAAACAATGTTTTTCTTCTGCAGACTTTTTTTCGGATCATGCGTTGCTTGGCATAAATTGCTCATTTTAGTTTGTTTTTCTGGATTTTGAAAATACTATAACTCTAGTAATTTTTTATTTTTCAAAAAAAGTCATTGAGATAAATTGTTAAATTTTTTGAATTCTATGAATAAACGTACAAAGAATTTTTGAACTTTTGAAAAAGTGGTCTTAAAAATGTTCAAAATGTGCCCACTTTTTGAATTTTCATCCAAAATCGCTGGCTAACGAACATGAAGTTTAGTTTAGGACACTAAAGAAGTGTACCAAAGGGCAATCTAACAGATTAATTTTTTCAAAAGTTATCGTTTTCACAGACAGACAGACACATTTGTAAAAACCTGTTTTTCGGATTCAGGGGGTCTTAAAATGTGGACATTTGACAAAAACTGGGGGGGGGGGGGGTGTCATATTTTACACAAATCTAATACATTCTCTGATGAGAATGTAAAAAATACTAATTTGGATAAAAAGCGTTGAAATTAAATTCATAACTTTTTTCCCATTAATTACATTTGCAACTATTTTTAAACTAATTAGTAATTTTTTATTAAATATTATTATCGGAATGCTAATTTAGATTTTCGAAACGACCCGCTGCGATAATCGACCGTCCGATACGATTGAGTGGAATGTCTGAGACAACCAGTTCGACCATCCGAGATGTACAAATCGACCCTTCAGAATGATCGGGTCTGCCAGTTTCAGATGACTGAGACGACGGCCCGAAACGATCGAGTCGACTTTCTGAGTTTGTCGATTTGGACCTCTCGTTTTAACCTTCTAGAGATAGTCGCTTTGGCAATCTTCAAGGGCTGTCCTATAGTTGACCCTGCAATATGGTCTGTCTGCACATTTATATGGCGCAACAGACCTTCTATTTTTCTCCGTGTGCATGAAAAAATGCATGGACGCAAATAAAGCTAGAGAAGTATGCCAGGACAGAAAAGTATATCGGCAAATAGTCAATAAAAAGATTGTTAGTGGAGTAAATCACGCCTGAAACAAAAGAGCTTGGACACTAATGGAATCCAGTGGGGAACCTCATATAACGACTTTGTGAGGATCTTCACTTGGGGTGACTGATAGAAAGATTGATCAGCAACTTGGGTCGGAGCAGTGTTACGGAACGAACGTGTTATTTAAATAAATATCACGAGAACTCTGGATCAATCTAAAAATTGTATATCTTTATATTATTATATAATTATGCAAAAAAATATTTATCGTCCATTTTTAAAATTTCTAAAATTGAACCAGAAATATTAACTTTCATTTCAAATTAGTATCCTATGTCAGGTTTTGTTGAATAACTACATAACTTTGATACATTTTTTTGAATGCTTAATAAATTTCTATCTGTTTAAACAATCTTTAACAGGAAACATTTAACAGTAGAAAATGATACTGCGGAAATATGTGTTAAATTAAAATCGGTCTTTAACTGCTTATTAACGAGTAATGAGGATCAAGAACCGTACTTACTACAAGTAGTAACAAACTATAGAAACCAGTTTTTAGATACAAAAAAGACTAGTCTACCATGCGCGCGCGTTAGCGTGAGCTTACTTTCGTATTTTAAAAAAATTGCATTTAATTTTTCAATTCACCTTTTAAACTAATGCCAGGAAAAATTGAAATATATGTACAAGTAATTTTTTTAAATAAATTCAGGTAGTCACGCGTTTTAGGTATATTAAGGGAGTGATAATCAAACTAAAAAAATACATATATTGTACTTTATAATATAGCACTGTGTCGGCGCTACATGAAAAAAATGGTAAACAAAAACAATAATGAATTACTCAAAAACTCTGCAGTCACAATCTCAAACAAAAGACGTGTTATGGGATCATTGTAGAAATGGAAACAATCTTTTTTTGGTTTTAGTAAGAATACTCTCCCCGTAGAGTTCCTTAATAATAGATTTAATGCTTTCACGATGATTCATTTTGATAAAAGAGATATTTCGGATTTTACTCATGTAAAAAACTACGAATTTTTTGCCGACGTTTCGTGAACATCGAACATTGTACACACAAAGGGCCCTCTGATTGACGATGCTTATAATGCATAAATTTTGGTTTATAATATGACACTGAGGTGGCGCCACGAACTTGGAGAATTTTGCCAACAGTCATAGTAGTAGAAACAATCTAGTCTATTGCCACTATACCACACTGCTACAATTATACAGTCGCTTCCTATTATTCTATATTATTACCAAGAAGGAGTTTACTACTTTTCATATGAAGGAAAGCATGCCGGCGGTCCAAAAGTAATATTTTGTGATCAGCGTTGTAATTAGACTGCATATAAAATGGATTTAGCTTATATTACACTATGGAATTTAAAAGTCTTTTGTGAATATGAAGATGACATACTGGAAAACACAAAAAAATATTTATTAAAATATATACACGAAGATAAATCTATGTGCACCAAACTCTCGCTTTCAGTCAAGTGTCGGGGGTTGCCTTCGTCAAATGGCCTTGAACTGATTTCAAGGAGACAGAAACGTATACAGTGACAGCCGCCTGATTTGTTTCCAATTGGAATATATATGTCGCAACTGATTTCGCCCTACTTCCCTGAGAAACTGCGTGAGCCAGCAGTTCTAGAAAGGCTGAGAACAGGGTGACTGAAAGCGAGGTTTGGTGTATTGCATATTATGTTATTGATCCACATATTGTAATAGAAAACTGCATGAACGAATACAAATTCTTTAAACAATGACATGACGTATCTAACAGCATTTTTTCCTCCTCAAAATCATTCCATATTATGTTTAATTCAGAAATAACGATTTTAAACATATTTTTGTAAACATGAAACAGAAATTTGTTAAAAATAAGAAAAGAGTATCAAAATTATATAATTATTCTAACAAAAAGTAGCATAGGATACCAATTTGATAAAAGTGGAATTTTTGGCTCAATTTTCAGATATTTTGAAAATGAACAATTAGTAATTGTTTGAAGAATTGCATAATGTTTTTAGAAAAATTCACTACTTAAAAAAATTGCATCACCTAAAAAACATTCCTTTTCAAAATGTCGCGCCACCTCTCAGTTAAAAATGCATTTCGAGATTATTTTACAGATCGCAACTCGTGTGATAGTGTGGTGGTTAAGACAATCTACTTGCGTGCTTATGTTTATGCGTTCGAATCCGCCGCATTGTGTGCACAATTTTAATTGTATTATAAGCGGAATAACTTCCAACGACAGATTAATTGTAAGTATATCCGAAAATATATATACCCAGATAGTACAAGAGTTTGCAGCAAGCTTGCCTAAATCTTGCCATGCAAGCTTCGGAAGCTTGCATCGCAAGGTTTCGGCAAGCTTCCCACAAATAAGACAATGACCAACATGCGGCAATATTGCGAGGCGTTGAATAGAGAAAAATTAATATTTTCAGATTCCAGCGCGTTTATTATATTGTTTATTATATGTTTTTGGGGTCGCCGAACTCGAATCTCAGGTCCAAAAACCCCCAGCACGTAAGGATTCTGACATAACCTCAAAAACCCTCATCATACTTTTTTTCGACTGCGGGGTCAGGCCATGTTTATTATATGTTTTGGGGATGCTGAATCCGAATGCGAGTTTCGAAAAACCCCATCATGTCAGAGTTTCGACATAAGCTTCGAAATACCTCGTAATCTAAGATTTTAAATACATTAACATTTTGAGTTTAGCCGTATATTTAAAAAAATCAATTCAGCCTATAAACCCTATATTTACTCCACAAAAGCAAAAGTCAGATCTATTAAATCTCTCGTCGATGAAGAAAAATTATGGGACACTCTTCTTGTTTATTTCATTAAAGAGAAACTGAATACCCGAGCCTTCTCCTCAGCAACTATTAAGCTTTTAAGGTCAAGTCACCTCTCAGGTCATTTTAGGTACCGCAATGGTTGACATTTTTAATAGCGAAGGCAAATTTCAATCTTGTCGCGTTCTCTTAGATTTTTGTTCTCAGTGCAATTCCATCACTGAAAAATGCGCGGAATTCTTAGCTCTGTAAAAGAAGAGCGTCGATATTCAACTAAAAGGTGCAGAAAACCCCTCGATAAAAATCAATTTCAAATTCCGCAAGGTGTTATTCTAGCTGATCCCGAATTTTACAAACCAGCCGACATAGACCTTCTAATAGGGGCAGAGTATTTCTATCAACCATTACGTTTAGGTCAAGTTCAAATTAAAGGGCAACCAGCCATGTATCAAAAAACTCTACTTGGTTGGATCATTGCTGATCGTATTTCAAAGCCTCGTTTTTCAAAATTGACGTCTAAAGTCACTTGTAATTTAATTAAATTTCAAGAGCTGCCTATTCTCTGGGACTTAGGAGCAGACTCAAGCTCAAATGTAAAATCAAGCGAAGAATTAGCCTGCGAAGCACATTTTAAGAAAAATATACAAAGAACCAAGGATGGTCGTTATTGTCTAAGTCTTCCTTTTAATAAAAAAAAAAGAGTCCCTAGGAAACTCTAAAAACATAGCCTTGCAACGTCTCCATTCCCTTTAGCAAAAATTTGAGAAAGATCCCTTTCTCAAAGAACAATACATCGAATGTTTTCACGGGTATCTCAAAGATTTACACATGACTCAGGTTTCAGATTATGAACCGATCGATCACGGTTTCTACCTTCCACATCATGCAGTGGTAAAAACATCTAGTCTCACCACAAAGGTTAGTGTCACATTTGATGGGTCTGCTAAAACATCTTCCGGCATTGCCTTAAATGACTCCTTAATGGTTGGTCCAACCATACAGGAAGATTTGTTTTCAATAATTACACGCTTTTGATGTTTTCATTACGCTCTTACTGCTGAAATCGAGCAGATGTATAGGCAAGTAAGAGTATCACAAAAAGATAGCCTTTTCCAAAAGATCTTGTGGCGTGATTCGCCACAAGAATCAATAAAAATTTACAGCCTAAGTACAGTGACTTTTGGGACTACTTGCCCTCCATTTCTCGCGATTTGGACTCTCCATCAGTTAGCCGAGGACGAACGTAAATCATTTCCAATCGCATCAGCAGTTTTGAAACAAGATTTCTATGTTGATGACCTTCTCACAGGTACACAGACTTTCAAAGAAGCTATCAACCTTCAAAATGATTTAATCAGTCTTCTCAAGAGAGAGTTGGTTTTAATTTGCGGAAATGGGGTTCAAACGATACTGAATTAACACAACATTTTTCTACAGAAAATGCGAAGACTTTCATGTCCTTAAACTCTATTGAAAGTGTAAAGTCTTTAGGGATCCATTGGGACGCTGCAAATGATTGTATTTTTCATACAGTAAATTTTCCTAATTCAAAAGAGCTAGCAACAAAGCGCTCCATTTTATCACAAATGTCAAAGCTTTTCGATCCATTAGGTCTACTCGGTCCAGTCGTCGTTTTATTAAAAATCTTGATCTAACATCTTTGGAAAATTCAACTTACGTGGGACAGTCCTGTACCTCAAGACATTCATGAATTTTGGATCAAGTATAAAGAACAATTGCAGTTTCTCAATGAGGTAAAATTTAGTCGTTTCATTTCAACTCCAGGCATAGCGCAAATCCAATTGCATGGATTCTGCGATGCCAGTGAAAAGGCATACGGGGCCTGCCTTTACTTGAGATCTACTGATAGGTAGGGCAGGTATCGCAGTGCTCTGATTTTTTTCAAATCTCGAGTCGCTTCTTTAAAACCGACCTCCTTACCTAGACTTGATTTATGCGCAGCCAAACTTCTAGTGAAATTGTACACTACCACATTTAAGGCATTTCCATTTAAAATCGACAAAGTTCATTTCTGGTCTGACTCAACCATCGTACTCAATTGGATTAACGTGCCCTCTCACACTTTAGAAACTTTTGTGGAAAACAGAGTTGCTGAAATTTAGGCAGCAACTCGCTCTCAACATTGGCGTCACGTGCATACTTTAGACAAACCTGCTGATACGATTTCGCGAGGACAAGGTCCTCAAGAATTCCTAACAAACACGAATTGGTGACAGGGCCCTTATTCGTTAAGTCATGATTACAGTACCTGGCCTCAATTTTCCTTCCATGAAAAGGAAATTCCGGAAACTAAAACTCCCTCAACTTATTCCCTACTAATTTTTATTAAAGAAAATCAAGAGGAGAATGAAATCCTCAGACGATTCAGCAACTCTAAAAAGCTCACAGTCGTTTTAGCTAACTGTCTTAAATTCATTCATAATTTAAGAATCGAGGACAAAACTGTCAAAAAATTGAAAACATTTCCACAGAAGAATATAAAATCGCCTTTCAAAAGATAATTAAAATTACACAAGCAGAAGCCTTTCCAAAGGAATTGCATTTATTGTCTCGAAAATTACCAGTCAATTCAAAAAGCAGCCTTCTAAATTTAAACCCTTTTCTCGAATCCAGTCTTCTCAAGGTCGGACGTAGACTAACTCACGCTGATCTACCGGAACCTCAAAAGCACCCCATAATCCTTCCAAAAAATCATCCTATCACAAAACTATTAATCCGCGAAGAACATGAAAAGCTTATGCATGCCGGAATCAACGCGTCGTTGTACGAGGTGTGTTCAAAAAATAAGGTGACTTTATGGTTTTCTCAAAAAATATTCATTTATTCCTTAATATTTATGTTGTCCCCTTCAAAGTAATCCCCTTCCAATATAATACACTTGTGCCAACGCTTTTTCCAATCATCGAAGCACTTCTGATAATCATTTTGTGGTATAGCCTTGAGTTCTTTCAGCGACGCAGTTTTTATCTCCTCAATCGTTGAAAATTGATGTCCTTTCATGGGTATCTTCAGTTTTTGGAAAAAAAAAGTCACTGGGGGCAAAATCCGGTGAATATGAAGGCTGAGGCATGACTGTGGTGCTGTTTTTGGTCAGAAAATCTTTCACAAGAAACGGTGAATTATCATTATCATGATGCAAAAGCCACGAATTGTTTTTCCAAAGTTCCGGACGTTTTTTGCGTATCGCCTCTCGCAAACGGCGCATAACTTGAAGGCAATACTCCTTATTGACCGTACAACTTCTCTGATGGTAATTCAGGAATTTTTCAACACCATTTCTTCCACTGCTTGAGCGTTTTCATCTGTTATTGACGTGCTGGGACGTTCAGGGCGAGGTTTGTCTTCGACATCCTCTCGGCCTTCTTGGAACAGCTTGTACCACTTATACACATTTTTCTTACTCAGAGTAGACTCACCGTATGCAACTGTCAACATTTCAAAGAGTTTTAGAGCACTGGATTCCATTTTTCACACAAAATTTAATGCAAACTCTTTGCTCCATTTTTTTCGAAAGAAGAAAATCGCCGAGCACACCAAACCCTTCTAACCTTTTACGCCTCTGTCAGAAGTACAACACGAGCTATATAGTCAAAACTGTGAACATATGATCGTGACGAGTGTACCAACACAAAAAAAAACAAAAAATTTAAAACTTGAATGTACGTAGCCCGCGAAGATTGAAAAGTCACCTTACTTTTTGAACATACCTCGTATAGCGTGCACGAAACCTTTTGGCCAATCGACGGTCGCAATAGGGCAAGACATGTCATCCGACAATGCGTGAAGTGCTTTAGAGCGAAGCCTCGCGAAACTGAATATACTCGTATTATGGGGAATTTGCCACAAAATAGAGTGTCATTCTCTCGACCATTTGTTAATGTAGGTGTGGATAATTGTGGACCCTTTTTATCAAGGGAAGATGTCACCGGAATGTCACGAAAGTCAAAACTTATTTCGCTTTTTTTATGTCAGGCCACTAAGGCAGTTCATTTAGAATTGGCGAGTGACTTGACGACCGGAGCCTTCTGGCTTGTATGAAACGATTTTTTGCTCCACGAGGAAGATCGCAGTCTATATCCTCAGATAACGCTACTAATTTTGTAGGCGCGAATAAAGAATTGCGCAAACTTCATAAGACGATCCAATCTATTGAAAATGACAAAGGAATGCAATCATTTTTCGTCAAAAATGGGATTTCCTGGCATTTTATTCCAACCACAGCTCCCCACTTTGGAGGTCTATGGGAAGCTGAGGTAAAATCATTTAAAACACATTTTACAAGAGTTTCAGGTACCTCGCATTTAACGTATGAACAACTGCATACTTATGTCGTCGAGATTGAAGCAATCATCAAGTCACGCCCTTTGACACCTCTGTCTTCTCATCCAGACGATCTACTTCCTTTAACCCGATGTTATTTTTTGATTGGAACCCCTCTGACCATCCTTCCACAAGCAGCCTTGCGTAATGTTTCAGTTAACAGACTATCCTGCTGGGAATTAGCCCAACAAATGCGTCACCAATTCTGGGACAGTTGGCACAAGGAGTATCTGAATGAACAGATAGCACGCTGTAAATGGTAGACGTCTTCAAACCAGGACAATGTCAAAATTGGCACTCTAGTCGTTGTCAAGAAAGATAACATACCACCTATGATTTGGAAACTTGGTCGAATCATGGCAATCAATCCAGGTTCAGACGGAGTAATTCGAACCGTGACAGTTAGAAGTCCATCAGGACTGTATAAGCGTGCACTAAAATGTAATTTAATTTATTAATTTAATTTAATTTATTTAATTAAATTTTTAATTTACAAATTGTACCGCAACGAGAGCTTTGGCCGATGCGAACCGTAAAACAAAACCAACGGCTGATCATAAGACCAAAAGACGAATGCATCAACTTGCCATAAAGATAGGCTGGGCA